>NC_069500.1:277706840-277778903 GCF_027579735.1 Bombina bombina | reverse complement strand
GCGTCATCTATGACGCTCGTGTTTAGTCCTGGAATATTTTTTCTGTTTGTTGTGCGTCATACTTGGCGCCAAATATTTTCATTATTTACAGAGAGTGCAGAATTATTAGGCAAATGAGTATTTTGACCACATCATCCTCTTTATGCATGTTGTCTTATTCCAAGCCGTATAGGCTCGAAAGTCTACTACCAATTAAGCATATTAGGTGATGTGCATCTCTGTAATGAGAAGGGGTGTGGTCTAATGACATCAACACCCTATATCAGGTGTGCATAATTATTAGGCAACTTCCTTTCCTTTGGCAAAATGGGTCAAAAGAAGGACTTGACAGGCTCAGAAAAGTCAAAAATAGTGCGATATCTTGCAGAGGGATGCAGCACTCTTAAAATTGCAAAGCTTCTGAAGCGTGATCGAACAATCAAGCGTTTCATTCAAAATAGTCAACAGGGTCGCAAGAAGCGTGTGGAAAAACCAAGTTGCAAAATAACTGTCCATGAACTGAGAAAAGTCAAGCGTGCAGCTGCCAAGATGCCACTTGCCACCAGTTTGGCCATATTTCAGAGCTGCAACATCACTGGAGTGCCCAAAAGCACAAGGTGTGCAATACTCAGAGACATGGCCAAGGTAAGAAAGGCTGAAAGACGACCACCACTGAACAAGACACACAAGCTGAAACGTCAAGACTGGGCCAAGAAATATCTCAAGACTGATTTTTCTAAGGTTTTATGGACTGATGAAATGAGAGTGAGTCTTGATGGGCCAAATGGATGGGCCCGTGGCTGGATTGGTAAAGGGCAGAGAGCTCCAGTCCGACTCAGACGCCAGCAAGGTGGAGGTGGAGTACTGGTTTGGGCTGGTATCATCAAAGATGAGCTTGTGGGGCCTTTTCGGGTTGAGGATGGAGTCAAGCTCAACTCCCAGTCCTACTGCCAGTTTCTGGAAGACACCTTCAAGCAGTGGTACAGGAAGAAGTCTGCATCCTTCAAGAAAAGCATGATTTTCATGCAGGACAATGCTCCATCACACGCGTCCAAGTACTCCACAGCGTGGCTGGCAAGAAAGGGTATAAAAGAAGACAATCTAATGACATGGCCTCCTTGTTCACCTGATCTGAACCCCATTGAGAACCTGTGGTCCATCATCAAATGTGAGATTTACAAGGAGGGAAAACAGTACACCTCTCTGAACAGTGTCTGGGAGGCTGTGGTTGCTGCTGCACGCAATGTTGATGGTGAACAGATCAAAACACTGACAGAATCCATGGATGGCAGGCTTTTGAGTGTCCTTGCAAAGAAAGGTGGCTATATTGGTCACTGATTTGTTTTTGTTTTGTTTTTGAATGTCACAAATGTATATTTGTGAATGTTGAGATGTTATATTGGTTTCACTGGTAAAAATAAATAATTGAAATGGGTATATATTTGTTTTCTTTCATTTAATTAGCAAGAGTCCATGAGCTAGTGACGTATGGGATATACATTCCTACCAGGAGGGGCAAAGTTTCCCAAACCTCAAAATGCCTATAAATACATCCCTCACCACACCCACAAATCAGTTTTACAAACTTTGCCTCCTATGGAGGTGGTGAAGTAAGTTTGTGCTAGATTCTACGTTGATATGCGCTCCGCAGCAGGTTGGAGCCCGGTTTTCCTCTCAGCGTGCAGTGAATGTCAGAGGGATGTGGTAAGTAAGTCTTATTTTCTGTGACACTCTAAAGCTATGGTTGGACACTTTTTTATAAAGTTCTAAATATATGTATTCAAACATTTATTTGCCTTGACTCAGGATGTTCAACGTTCCTTATTTCAGACAGTCAGTTTCATATTTGGGATAATGCATATGAATAAATCATTTTTTTCTTACCTTAAAAATGTGACTTTTCCCTGTGGGCTGTTAGGCTCGCGGGGGCTGAAAATGCTTCATTTTATTGCGTCATTCTTGGCGCTGACTTTTTTGGCGCAAAAATTATTTTCTGTTTCCGGCGTCATACGTGTCGCCGGAAGTTGCGTCATTTTTGACGTTCTTTTGCGCCAAAAGTGTCGGCGTTCCGGATGTGGCGTCATTTTTGGCGCCAAAAGCATTTAGGCGCCAAATAATGTGGGCGTCTTTTTTGGCGCTAAAAAATATGGGCGGCACTATTGTCTCCACATTATTTAAGTCTCATTATTTTGTGCTTCTGGTTGCTAGAAGCTTATTCACTGGCATTTTTTTCCCGTTCCTGAAACTGTCATTTAAGGAATTTGATCAATTTTGCTTTATATGTTGTTTTTTCTATTACATATTGCAAGATGTCCCACGTTGAAGCTGAGTCAGAAGATACTTCTGGAAAATCGCTGCCTGGTGCTGGAGCTACCAAAGCTAAGTGTATCTGCTGTAAACTTTTGGTATCTGTTCCTCCAGCTGTTGTTTGTACTGTTTGTCATGACAAACTTGCTAATGCAGATAATATTTCCTTTAGTACTGTTACATTACCTGTTGCTGTTCCGTCAACATCTAATATTCAGAGTGTTCCTGATAACATAAGAGATTTTGTTTCTAAATCCATTAAGAAGGCTATGTCTGTTATTCCTCCTTCTAGTAAACGTAAAAAGTCTTTTAAAACTTCTCATTTTTCAGATGAATTTTTAAATGAACATCATCATTCTGATACTGATATTGGTTCTTCTGATTCAGAGGATTCTGTCTCAGAGGTTGATGCTGATAAATCTTCATATTTATTTAAAATGGAATTTATTCGTTGTTTACTTAAAGAAGTCCTAATTGCATTAGAAATTGAGGATTCTAGTCCTCTTGATACTAAATCTAAACGTTTAGATAAGGTTTTTAAATCTCCTGTAGTTATTCCAGAAGTATTTCCTGTCCCTGGTGCTATTTCTGAAGTAATTTCCAGGGAATGGAATAATTTGGGTAATTCTTTTACTCAATTATATCCTGTGCCATCTGACAGATTAGAATTTTGGGACAAAATCCCTAAGGTTGATGGGGCTGTCTCTACTCTTGCTAAGCGTACTACTATTCCTACGGCAGATGGTACTTCCTTTAAGGATCCTTTAGATAGGAAAATTGAATCCTTTCTAAGAAAAGCTTACTTGTGTTCAGGTAATCTTCTTAGACCTGCTATATCTTTAGCGGATGTTGCTGCAGCTTCAACTTTTTGGTTAGAAGCTTTAGCGCAACAAGTAACAGATCATAATTCTCATAGCATTATTATTCTTCTACAACATGCTAATAATTTTATTTGTGATGCCATCTTTGATATCATTAGAGTTGATGTCAGGTATATGTCTCTAGCTATCTTAGCTAGAAGAGCTTTATGGCTTAAAACTTGGAATGCTGATATGTCTTCTAAGTCTACTCTGCTTTCCCTTTCTTTCCAGGGTAATACATTATTTGGTTCTCAGTTGGATTCTATTATCTCAACTGTTACTGGAGGGAAAGGAACTTTTTTACCACAGGATAAAAAATCTAAAGGTAAATTTAGGTCTAATAATCGTTTTCGTTCCTTTCGTCACAACAAGGAACAAAAGCCTGATCCTTCATCCTCAGGAGCGGTATCAGTTTGGAAACCATCTCCAGTCTGGAATAAATCCAAGCCTTTTAGAAAACCAAAGCCAGCTCCCAAGTCCACATAAAGGTGCGGCCCTCATTCCAGCTCAGCTGGTAGGGGGCAGATTACGTTTTTTCAAAGAAATTTGGATCAATTCCGTTCACAATCTTTGGATTCAGAAAATTGTACAGAATTGGCTTCAAGATAAGGCCTCCTGCAAAGAGATTTTTTCTTTCCCGTGTCCCAGTAAACCCAGCGAAGGCTCAAGCATTTCTGAAATGTGTTTCAGATCCAGAGTTGGCTGGAGTAATTATGCCAGTTCCAGTTCTGGAACAGAGACTGGGGTTTTATTCAAATCTCTTCATTGTGCCAAAGAAGGAGAATTCCTTCAGACCAGTTCTGGATCTAAAAATATTGAATCGTTATGTCAGGATACCAACATTCAAGATGGTAACTATAAGGACTATCCTGCCTTTTGTTCAGCAAGAGCATTATATGTCCACAATAGATTTACAGGATGCATATCTGCATATTCCGATTCATCCAGATCACTTTCAGTTTCTGAGATTCTCTTTCCTAGACAAGCATTACCAGTTTGTGGCTCTACCGTTTGGCCTAGCAACAGCTCCAAGAATTTTTACAAAGGTTCTCGGTGCCCTTCTGTCTGTAATCAGAGAACAGGGTATTGTGGTATTTCCTTATTTGGACGATATCTTGGTACTTGCTCAGTCTTCACATTTAGCAGAATCTCATACAAATCGATTTGTATTGTTTCTTCAAGATCATGGTTGGAGGATCAATTTACCAAAAAGTTCATTGATTCCTCAGACAAGGGTAACCTTTTTAGGTTTCCAGATTGATTCAGTGTCCATGACTCTGTCACTAATGGACAAGAGACGTCTAAAATTGATATCAGCTTGTCGAAACCTTCAGTCATTCCCTTCGGTAGCTTTATGCATGGAAATTCTAGGTCTTATGACTGCAGCATCGGACGCGATCCCCTTTGCTCGTTTTCACATGCGACCTCTTCAGCTCTGTATGCTGAACCAGTGGTGCAGGGATTACACAAAGATATCTCAATTAATATCTTTAACACCGATTGTACGACACTCTCTGAGGTGGTGGACAGACCACCATCGTTTAGTTCAGGGGGCTTCTTTTGTTCTTCCGACCTGGACTGTAATTTCAACAGATGCAAGTCTGACAGGTTGGGGAGCTGTTTGGGGGTCTCTGACAGCACAAGGGGTTTGGGAATCTCAGGAGGTGAGATTACCGATCAATATTTTGGAACTCCGTGCAATTTTCAGAGCTCTTCAGTCATGGCCTCTTCTAAAGAGAGAATCGTTCATTTGTTTTCAGACAGACAATGTCACAGCTGTGGCATACATCAATCATCAAGGAGGCACTCACAGTCCTCTGGCTATGAAAGAAGTATCTCGAATTCTGGTATGGACGGAATACAGCTCCTGTCTAGTTTCTAGGTCCTTTTTTCCATCAGGATCTCAAATCCTTAAATTTAAAGGTATGGAGATTGAACGCTTGATTCTTAGTCAAAGAGGTTTCTCTGACTCTGTGATTAATACTATGTTACAGGCTCGTAAATCTGTATCTAGGGAGATATATTATAGAGTCTGGAAGACTTATATTTCTTGGTGTCTTTCTCATCATTTTTCCTGGCATTCTTTTAGAATTCCGAGAATTTTACAGTTTCTTCAGGATGGTTTGGATAAAGGTTTGTCTGCAAGTTCCTTGAAAGGACAAATCTATGCTCTTTCTGTTCTTTTTCACAGAAAGATTGCTAATCTTCCTGATATTCATTGTTTTGTACTAGCTTTGGTTCGTATAAAACCTGTCATTAAGTCAATTTCTCCTCCTTGGAGTTTGAATTTGGTTCTGGGGGCTCTTCAAGCTCCTCCGTTTGAACCTATGCATTCATTGGACATCAAATTACTTTCTTGGAAAGTTTTGTTCCTTTTGGCCATCTCTTCTGCCAGACGAGTTTCTGAATTATCTGCTCTTTCTTGTGAGTCTCCTTTTCTGATTTTTCATCAGGATAAGGCGGTGTTGCGAACTTCTTTTAAATTTTTACCTAAGGTTGTGAATTCTAACAACATTAGTAGAGAAATTGTGGTTCCTTCATTGTGTCCTAATCCTAAGAATTCTAAGGAGAGATCATTGCATTCTTTGGATGTAGTTAGAGCTTTGAAATATTATGTTGAAGCTACTAAGAGTTTCTGAAAGACTTGTAGTCTATTTGTTATCTTTTCTGGTTCTAGAAAAGGTCAGAAGGCCTCTGCCATTTCTTTGGCATCTTGGTTGAAATCTTTAATTCATCGGGTAAAACTCTGCCTCAAAGGATTACAGCTCATTCTACTAGGTCAGTTTCTACTTCCTGGGTGTTTAGGAATGATGCTTCGTTTGATCAGATTTGCAAAGCAGCAACTTGGTCTTCTTTGCATACTTTTACTAAATTCTATCATTTTGATGTGTTTTCTTCTTCTGAAGCTGTTTTTGGTAGAAAAGTACTTCAGGCAGCTGTTTCAGTTTGAATCTTCTGCTTATAATTTCAGTTTTTTTCATTTAATCTTTATTTTGGGTGTGGATTATTTTTCAGCGGAATTGGCTGTCTTTATTTTATCCCTCCCTCTCTAGTGACTCTTGCGTGGAAAGATCCACATCTTGGGTAGTCATTATCCCATACGTCACTAGCTCATGGACTCTTGCTAATTACATGAAAGAAAACATAATTTATGTAAGAACTTACCTGATAAATTCATTTCTTTCATATTAGCAAGAGTCCATGAGGCCCACCCTTTTTTGTGGTGGTTATGATTTTTTTGTATAAAGCACAATTATTCCAGTTCCTTATTTTTTATGCTTTCGCACTTTTTTCTTATCACCCCGCTTCTTGGCTATTCGTTAAACTGATTTGTGGGTGTGGTGAGGGGTGTATTTATAGGCATTTTGAGGTTTGGGAAACTTTGCCCCTCCTGGTAGGAATGTATATCCCATACGTCACTAGCTCATGGACTCTTGCTAATATGAAAGAAATGAATTTATCAGGTAAGTTCTTACATAAGTTATGTTTTTTCCTGTCGCTGACTCCAAAGTATCATGGCATACGGTGCCTAAAGTAGAAGAAGGGGCCATTACTACTCTGGCTAAAAGAACGACTATTCCTATAGAGGATAGCTGCTCTTTAAAGTGTCCAATGGACAAACGCTGGAGGCTTATTTGAAGAAGATTTTTGTTCAACATGGTCTCCAATGACAACCTGCAGTTTGTATTGCCGCTGTCTCTAGTGCGGCATTTTATTGGTATGATGCCTAGTCTGATTCTCTTCAAGTAGAGACTCCTTTGGAGGATATCCAAGACAGGATAAAGGCTCTAAAACTAGCCAATTCCTTTATTTCTGATGCTACCATGCAAGTTATTAAGCTGTGAACCAAGATATTTGGCTTAGCTGTGCTAGCTCGCAGGACATTGTGGCTGAAATCATGGTCAGCGGATGTTACTTCTAAGTCCAAGCTTCTAGCGCTTCCTTACAATGGCAAGACTTTGTTTGAACCTGGTCTGGAAGATATACTCTCTGATATTTCTGGTGGAGAGGGGTCTTTTCTACCACAAGACAAGAAGAATAGACCTAAAATACGTCAAAGTAATTTTCGTTCCTTTCGTAACTTTAAAGGAAAGTCTTCCTCCCCCTTTTCCAAGCAAGAACAGTCCAAGTCTTCTTGGAAACCCAATCAGTCTTGGAATAAGGGGAAGCAATCAAAGAAACTCCCAGCCTAAATCAGCAGGAAGGGTCCGCCCCCACTCCGGGACCAGACCAAGTGGGGGACAGACTTTCTCTTTTTTATCAAGCATGGGTACGTGATGTCCCAGATCATTGGGCTGTGGACATAGTGCCCCAGGGTTACAGAATAGAATTCTCAATCTCAAGATTGCAAGCTAGACAAAAAGAGGCATTCTAGACATTTCTAGTCAAACACTTTGTTTGTGGCTTTTTCATTTGGCCTTGCCACAGCTCCCAGTATTTTCTCAATGGTTCTGGGGGCTCTCTTGGCAGTGATCAGGGCTTGGGGAATTGCAGTGGCACCCTAACTGGACGACATATTGGTTCAGGTGCCATCTTTTCAAAAAAATAGCTCCCATACAGATATCTTGTTGTCCTTTCTACGTTCTCACGGATGGAAAGTGAATCTAGAAAAGTTCCCTTGTTCCAGCTACAAGGGTGGTTTTCTTAGGGGCCATAATAGATTCCCTATCTATGAAAAATTTCTGACGGAGGTCAGAAAACCCAAAATTCTTTCTTCTTGCCTCTCTCTGCAGTCTACTGTTTGTCTATCAGTGGCTCAATGTATGGAGGTAATTGGTCTGATGGTCGCTTCCATAGACATCATTCCCTTTGTTTGTTTCCATTTGAGAGCTCTGCAGTTATGCATGGTCACACTATGGAACGGGGACCATTTGGATATGTCTCGAAGATAGATCTAGATCAATTGACAACACTCCCGTGGTGGCTTTCTCAGGATCATCTGTCTCGGGGTGATTGTGACCACGGACGCCACCCTGCTGGTCTAGGGAGCAGACTGGGACTCGTTAAAGGAGCAGGGACTATGGACTCGGGAGGAGTCTGCTCTTCCCCATGGGAAGCGGATTTCCTGAGCAGACAGACATTTCTTCCTGGGGAGTGGACTCTCGATCCGGAAGTGTTCTCCAGGTTAATGAAAACAGAGAAAATATCCTCTCTGTATAAGCTGTCCAATGTTAGTGATGCTTCGCTAACGGCTCCCTATATTACAGAGCATAACACAGAAAAATGCAACCACTGTTCCCAAACTAATGTTAGTGTAAAGTAATCCAAAATGACAGTTCACTGCTATGTAGTATCCCCCTTGCGGAAGGGCAGTAATGACTCACCCGTCTGCTACTGCAGCTCCTTCACTTCCAACGGATACGAACACGGCCAACTGTAGCCAGTGGAGGCTCCTCCATTTGTGCACTCCCGCACGTGAACCCCCAAGCATAGAGAGGAAAAATAAATGTATGTTGAATAAAATATTATTTTTCCAATAGCCCCCCTATAGGAAAAATGATATTTTATTTGTAACCCCCAAAATTAAAATCCAGAGTATTTTTATTAAAAAAAAAAAAAAAAAATATTTGTATTTTTTTCTTTCTTTCAATTGCACGTGCGGTAGAGAGCCCTATCATGCCTGTCACAGTGATGTGTATTCACTGCAGGCGTCGCTCCCAGCCTCAAAGCCATTGCTATAGAGGCTTAATCGCACAGGCTGAACTGTGCGAGTGGGGGCGTGTTCAGTTCAGCCTGTGCTCTGAGTCTGACATGCTGTGCCGCATACATCATCAACACGAGGCTCCTCCCCCTCAACGGCGCGAAAAACTCAGTGTGGAGATAGCCGTTGAGTGGAGAGGAGCGAGACAGAGAGGCTCCTTGAGAATTTAATTTTTTAAAAAAAACAATAGATCTATTATTAATTGAATCTTCAGACTAAATATCTGACAACTGAACTTACAGTATTGGGAGTGGAGGAACTTGGGCAGAATTCTGTTTAAAAAAAAATAGCTCCTGAATTTGAGATGATGCTGCTGCCTGCTTGCCTGGGGCCCTGAAGTAAGGCCCGGACTGAGAGTTGGGCATACCGGGCAAAAGCCCGGTGGGCTGGGGCCACTTAACTTAGCCCTGTGGCCACCTTGCACAGACACCACCACACAACTAGAAGAGAACCTTCCCCTTTCAGAAATAATACCAGCCACCCTACCCCTTATGCTCCCACATGCGGCCGTGCAGCAATGAAGAGGCTAACCTCCGGGCTGTGGCTGTCAGAAGCATCCTGTGAAAACCGTGTCTTTGCAGTGTCACATCCAGAACGGTCGCATGTATCTCTCTTTCTTGGCGGCTGCTGCTTCAGTGCATCACCTGATGAAGCCCATATTCAAAGGTTTTTGTCGATACCGGGCTTCATTAGGTGCAGCACTGATGTGGCAGCTGCCAAGAAAGAGAGATACATGCGACCTCTCTGGATTAGCCGGAAAATGGAAAGTGACCCGACCCGCCAGTGCCACGGCCGCCATGGCCATCTGACTGTCCGACTACCACAAATGATTGACAATGAAGCGGGGCGCCAGGAGGCAAGCATGACATGCGGGTTGCACACTGAGGTGGGAGGACGTATGTCTGGAGAGTGGAGACACAGGAGGAGTACATCCTGGTAGCACACACTGTCTACTTCCACTAGTTCAGAGCAGAGTGTAGACCAGAGGGTGTTATTACAGCAAGTAAGTTAGCAACCAAGAGAGGGGGTGATTAGAATAATGGGGCAATGGCATTCTAATCTAATTCTATGCATTATATTAACTATAAATATAATACGCACTTACACAGTCACTGACTTAGACAGATTTATATTATATTAATGATAATGAGTTCATGTTTTGTTTAGTAAATCTCTGTAATTATAGTACTGAAACTTTCATCATTTGCATAATGCACAGTTATACTTTGTTTATTTAATTAGTATATTGTATAAAATTGTATCCTGATATTATTATCCTTATGGATATCAAAGCCATATAAAAATAATTTCCATTATGATAAAAAATTTAAAATATATATAAAGTTGGTTTGAATATTATACAAATCATCGTGTGTGTGTGCTATTTACCTGTATACAGCTGTTTTTTTTAACTATGTCTTCACTATACATGCACACTGCCTACCATAAAGTTTATAGTGTGCAGTGTGCATGTATAGTGAAGATATATTATAAAACGGGGGTATACAGGTAAATAGCACACACATAATAATTTGTATAATATTAAATATACCTTTTGGTATATATTTTTTTGGCAAAAAAAGGTATAAAATCATCTTTTGTTTGGGGGGGGGGTGTCCCCGAATGGCAGTTTAGAAATATGGTCACCCTACTCTGGATGTGACACTACAGTGATGCGGCTCCGCACAGGATAGGGCATATAGTTTAAGCTGTCTTGCCGCCGCTTCCCCTATTATTCCTGTTGCTACCTGGGTGAACTAAGGCCTTAGCACTTGTATTACAGACATCCACAGCTGGCTGAAGTATATTCAGGGCAAAACAAGGTAAAAATTATGTCTGTCTATGGATTTTATATAAATGATAGTATTAGCTTTAATAGCTAGAAAATAATATTTTTATCATTGTAAGATAAAGGTATATATTTGCAAATCATCACTTCATTCTGGTTTGGGATACAGAGTACAATACAGTTAGATTTTATACAACAAGAGAAGGTCCCTGTCCTGAAGAATTTAGATCTGTGATATACATATTAAAAATAAATTCTTCTGTTTTTTTTCTACTTTGTGCATAATAAATATCTACCTAAAACCAATGTCAGTGCATTATGAGTAATAAAAAACATACTAGTTATAAGTGGCCTCTGTTTATTTATATTTGATGTGACTTGTATTTTTTTTTTATCTCACACATAAGTATTTTATGTGTTTTTGAAGGCTAACTTTGTTAAAAAAAAACTATTCACGTAATATGTTGTTTGTTGTAAGAAGTACAATACATATTTTGGTTGATTCTTATTTCTGTGATCAAAGTGTTGATAGTTGTTACACTTATTTGTATTTAATAGTACATAAATAACTGGAATATGACATTCTATAGATCAAATTTTTGTTTCTATCACTGCACTGTTATGTCTTTTGTATGTGTTAAGGCCTATGACTTAGGCACTTGGCCTGTGCAATTTATGCTTTTTAGGATGGTCCAAAACTACTTTTCCCCCCTAAGTGTGTGTATGTGTGGTGTTCATGCATATAAGTGTGTGTATGTGTGCCGTTCAATAAAAAAATTGGGTGGGCTGCTTTGCCTTAAAATGCCCTGGCCCATTTTTGGTCCCAGTCCGGCTAGTCTCAGAGTCACAGTGACAGGAATACTTAGTTTTACAGTTACTTGTCTTTGAATTAGCGGATATTACTTAGACAGATTAGAGACTAGGAGAGTGCCAGTGGAGGAACTTAGGAAGAATTTTTTTTTTAAATTCTTATTCTTCTGAGAGAGGCTGCCCAGTGACCAGAAAAGAGTTAGAATGAGCAGAGTAGGGAGTGGAGGAATTTGGGAATAATTTTTTTTTGTTGTTGAAAATTTGCTTTATTAATTTCTGATTCTGAGAGGGGCTGCTGTGCTGCTGATACTATATAGGCACTGGCAGTAAACCTGCATATTTTAAATTTTTTATTTTATCCCTACTGAGCTATGTTAATTATAATTTCTTTCATGTAATTAGCAAGAGTCCATGAGCTAGTGACGTATGGGATATACATTCCTACCAGGAGGGGCAAAGTTTACCAAACCTCAAAATGCCTATAAATACACCCCTCACCACACCCACAATTCAGTTTTACAAACTTTGCCTCCTATGGAGGTGGTGAAGTAAGTTTGTGCTAGATTCTATGTTGATATGCGCTCCGCAGCAAGTTGGAGCCCGGTTTTCCTCTCAGCGTGCAGTGAATGTCAGAGGGATGTGAGGAGAGTATTGCCTATTTTGAATGCAGTGATCTCCTTCTACGGGGTCTATTTCATAGGTTCTCTGTTATCGGTCGTAGAGATTCATCTCTTACCTCCCTTTTCAGATCGACGATATACTCTTATATATATACCATTACCTCTGCTGATTTTCGTTTCAGTACTGGTTTGGCTTTCTACAAATATGTAGATGAGTGTCCTGGGGTAAGTAAGTCTTATTTTCTGTGACACTCTAAGCTATGGTTGGGCAGTTTGTTTATAAAGTTCTAAATATATGTATTCAAACATTTATTTGCCTTGTCTCAGGATGTTCAACATTCCTTATTTTCAGACAGTCAGTTTCATATTTGGGATAATGCACTTGAATAAATTATTTTTTCTTACCTTAAAAAATTTGACTTTTTCCCTGTGGGCTGTTAGGCTCGCGGGGGCTGAAAATGCTTCATTTTATTGCGTCATTCTTGGCGCGGACTTTTTTGGCGCAAAAAAAAAAATCTTTTCGGTTTCCGGCGTCATACGTGTCGCCGGAAGTTGCGTCATTTTTTACGTTCTTTTGCGCCAAAAATGTCGGCGTTCCGTATGTGGCGTCATATTTGGCGCCAAAAAGCATTTAGGCGCCAAATAATGTGGGCGTCTTATTTGGCGCCAAAAAATATGGGCGTCGCTTTTGTCTCCACATTATTTAAGTTCTTTTTTTCTTTGCTTCTGGTTGCTAGAAGCTTGTTCATTGGCATTTTTTTCCCATTCCTGAAACTGTCATTTAAGGAATTTGATCTATTTTGCTTTATATGTTTCTCTTACATATTGCAAGATGTCTCACGTTGCATCCGAGTCAGAAGATACTTCAGGAAAATCGCTGCCTAGCGCTGGAACTACCAAAGCTAAGTGTATCTGCTGTAAACTTTTGGTAGCTATTCCTCCAGCTGTTGTTTGTATTAATTGTCATGACAAACTTGTTAATGCAGATAATATTTCCTTTAGTAATGTACCTTTACCTGTTGCAGTTCCATCAACATCTAAGGTTCAGAATGTTCCTGATAACATAAGAGATTTTGTTTCTGAATCCATCAAGAAGGCTATGTCTGTTATTCCTCCTTCTAGTAAACATAAAAAATCTTTTAAAACTTCTCTTTATACAGATGAATTTTTAAATGAACATCATCATTCTGATTCTGATGACTCTTCTGGTTCAGAGGATTCTGTCTCAGAGATTGATGCTGATAAATCTTCATATTTATTTTAAATGGAATTTATTCGTTCTTTACTTAAAGAAGTACTAATTGCTTTAGAAATTGAGGATTCTGGTCCTCTTGATACTAATTCTAAACGTTTAGATAAGGTCTTTAAATCTCCTGTGGTTATTCCAGAAGTTTTTCCTGTTCCTAATGCTATTTCTGAAGTAATTTCCAGAGAATGGGATAAATTGGGTAATTCATTTACTCCTTCTAAACGTTTTAAGCAATTATATCCTGTGCCGTCTGACAGATTAGAATTTTGGGACAAAATCCCTAGAGTTGATGGGGCTATTTCTACCCTTGCTAAACGGACTACTATTCCTACGTCAGATGGTACTTCGTTTAAGGATCTTTTAGATAGGAAAATTGAATCCTTTCTAAGAAAAGCTTATCTGTGTTCAGGTAATCTTCTTAGACCTGCTATATCATTGGCTGATGTTGCTGCAGCTTCAACTTTTTGGTTGGAAACTTTAGCGCAACAAGTAACAGATCATGATTCTCATAATATTATTATTCTTCTTCAACATGCTAATAATTTTATCTGTGATGCCATTTTTGAAATTATCAGAGTTGATGTCAGGTTTATGTCTCTAGCTATTTTAGCTAGAAGAGCTTTATGGCTTAAAACTTGGAATGCTGATATGGCTTCTAAATCAACTCTACTTTCCATTTCTTTCCAGGGTAACAAATTATTTGGTTCTCAGTTGGATTCTATTATCTCAACTGTTACTGGTGGGAAAGGAACTTTTTTACCACAGGATAAAAAATCTAAGGGTAAGAACAGGGCTAATAATCATTTTCGTTCCTTTCGTTTCAACAAAGAACAAAAGCCTGATCCTTCATCCTCAGGAGCAGTTTCAGTTTGGAAACCATCTCCAGTCTGGAATAAATCCAAGCCTTCTAGAAAGGCAAAGCCAGCTTCTAAGTCCACATGAAGGTGCGGCCCTCATTCCAGCTCAGCTGGTAGGGGGCAGGTTACGTTTTTTCAAAGAAATTTGGATCAATTCTGTTCACAATCTTTGGATTCAGAACATTGTTTCAGAAGGGTACAGAATTGGTTTCAAGATGAGACCTCCTGCAAAGAGATTTTTTCTTTCCCGTGTCCCAGTAAATCCAGTGAAAGCTCAAGCATTTCTGAATTGTGTTTCAGATCTAGAGTTGGCTGGAGTAATTATGCCAGTTCCAGTTCTGGAACAGGGGATGGGGTTTTATTCAAATCTCTTCATTGTACCAAAGAAGGAGAATTCCTTCAGACCAGTTCTGGATCTAAAAATATTGAATCGTTATGTAAGGATACCAACGTTCAAAATGGTAACTGTAAGGACTATCTTGCCTTTTGTTCAGCAAGGGCATTATATGTCCACAATAGATTTACAGGATGCATATCTGCATATTCCGATTCATCCAGATCATTATCAGTTCCTGAGATTCTCTTTTCTGGACAAGCATTACCAGTTTGTGGCTCTACCGTTTGGCCTAGCTACAGCTCCAAGAATTTTTACAAAGGTTCTCGGTGCCCTTCTGTCTGTAATCAGAGAACAGGGTATTGTGGTATTTCCTTATTTGGACGATATCTTGGTACTTGCTCAGTCTTTACATTTAGCAGAATCTCGTACAAATCGACTTGTGTTGTTTCTTCAAGATCATGGTTGGAGGATCAATTCACCAAGAAGTTCATTGACTCCTCAGACAAGGGTAACCTTTCTGGGTTTCCAGATAGATTGTGTCCATGACTCTGTCTTTGACAGACAAGAGACGTCTAAAATTGATCTCAGCTTGTCGAAACCTTCAGTCACAATCATTCCCTTCGGTAGCCTTATGCATGGAAATTCTAGGTCTTATGACTGCTGCATCGGACGCGATCCCCTTTGCTCGTTTTCACATGCGACCTCTTCAGCTCTGTATGCTGAATCAATGGTGCAAGGATTACACAAAGATATCTCAATTAATATCTTTAAAACCGATTGTACGACACTCTCTAACGTGGTGGACAGATCACCGTCGTTTAATTCAGGGGGCTTCTTTTGTGCTTCCGACCTGGACTGTAATTTCAACAGATGCAAGTCTCACAGGTTGGGGAGCTGTGTGGGGATCTCTGACGGCACAAGGAGTTTGGGAATCTCAGGAGGTGAGATTACCGATCAATATTTTGGAACTCCGTGCAATTTTCAGAGCTCTTCAGTTTTGGCCTCTTCTGAAGAGAGAATCGTTCATTTGTTTTCAGACAGACAATGTCACAACTGTGGCATACATCAATCATCAAGGAGGGACTCACAGTCCTCTGGCTATGAAAGAAGTATCTCGAATTTTGGTTTGGGCGGAATCCAGCTCCTGTCTAATCTCTGCGGTTCATAACCCAGGTATAGACAATTGGGAAGCGGATTATCTCAGTCTCCAAACGTTGCATCCGGGCGAATGGTCTCTTCACCCAGAGGTATTTCTTCAGATTGTTCAAATGTGGGAGCTTCCAGAAATAGATCTGATGGCGTCTCATCTAAACAAGAAACTTCCCAGGTATCTGTCCAGATCCCGGGATCCTCAGGCGGAAGCAGTGGATGCATTATCACTTCCTTGGAAGTATCATCCTGCCTATATCTTTCCGCCTCTAGTTCTTTTTCCAAGAGTAATCTCCAAGATTCTGAAGGAATGCTCGTTTGTTCTGTTGGTAGCTCCGGCATGGCCTCACAGGTTTTGTTATGCGGATCTTGTCCGGATGGCCTCTTGCCATCCGTGGACTCTTCCGCTAAGACCAGACCTTCTGTCGCAAGGTCCTTTTTTCCATCAGGATCTCAAATCCTTAAATTTAAAGGTATGGAGATTGAACGCTTGATTCTTGGTCAAAGAGGTTTCTCTGACTCTGTGATTAATACTATGTTACAGGCTCATAAATCTGTATCTAGAGAGATATATTATAGAGTCTGGAAGACTTATATTTCTTGGTGTCTTTCTCATCATTTTTCTTGGCATTCTTTTAGAATTCCGAGAATTTTACAGTTTCTTCAGGATGGTTTAGATAAAGGTTTATCCACAAGTTCTTTGAAAGGACAAATCTCTGCTCTTTCTGTTCTTTTTCACAGAAAGATTGCTAATCTTCCTGATATTCATTGTTTTGTACAAGCTTTGGTTCGTATAAAACCTGTCATTAAGTCAATTTCTCCTCCTTGGAGTTTGAATTTGGTTCTGGGGGCTCTTCAAGCTCCTCCGTTTGAACCTATGCATTCATTGGACATTAAATTACTTTCTTGGAAAGTTTTGTTCCTTTTGGCGATCTCTTCTGCCAGAAGAGTCTCTGAATTATCTGCTCTTTCTTGTGAGTCTCCTTTTCTGATTTTTCATCAGGATAAGGCGGTGTTGCGAACTTCTTTTGAATTTTTACCTAAAGTTGTGAATTCCAACAACATTAGTAGAGAAATTGTGGTTCCTTCATTATGTCCTAATCCTAAGAATTCTAAGGAGAAATGATTGCATTCTTTGAATGTTGTTAGAGCTTTGAAATATTATGTTGAAGCTACTAAGTCTTTCCGAAAGACTTCTAGTCTATTTGTTTTCTTTTCCGGTTCTAGAAAAGGCCAGAAAGCTTCTGCCATTTCTTTGGCATCTTGGTTGAAATCTTTAATTCATCATGCCTATGTTGAGTCGGGTAAAACTCCGCCTCAAAGGATTACAGCTCATTCTACTAGGTCAGTTTCTACTTCCTGGGCGTTTAGGAATGAAGCTTCGATTGATCAGATTTGCAAAGCAGCAACTTGGTCCTCTTTGCATACTTTTACTAAATTCTACCATTTTGATGTATTTTCTTCCTCTGAAGCAGTTTTTGGTAGAAAAGTACTTCAGGCAGCGGTTTCAGTTTGAATCTTCTGTTTATGTTTTTCATTAAACTTATTTTGGGTGTGGATTATTTTCAGCAGGAATTGGCTGTCTTTATTTTATCCCTCCCTCTCTAGTGACTCTTGTGTGGAAAGATCCACATCTTGGGTAATCATTATCCCATACGTCACTAGCTCATGGACTCTTGCTAATTACATGAAAGAAAACATAATTTATGTAAGAACTTACCTGATAAATTCATTTCTTTCATATTAGCAAGAGTCCATGAGGCCCACCCTTTTTTGTGGTGGTTATGATTTTTTTGTATAAAGCACAATTATTCCAATTCCTTATTTTATATGCTTTCGCACTTTTTTTCTTATCACCCCACTTCTTGGCTATTCGTTAAACTGAATTGTGGGTGTGGTGAGGGGTGTATTTATAGGCATTTTGAGGTTTGGGAAACTTTGCCCCTCCTGGTAGGAATGTATATCCCATACGTCACTAGCTCATGGACTCTTGCTAATATGAAAGAAATGAATTTATCAGGTAAGTTCTTACATAAATTATGTTTTTTATAAATTATAATTATATTATAAGAGTTATATTACCTACAAGTTATATATTTGATAACAACCGCAAAACTACTCACCTACAAGTTGTATATTTTGTAACAGCTGCAAAGCTACTTCCCTTCAAGTTACATATTTTATAACAGCTGCAAAGCTACTTACCTACTAGTTGTATATTTTATAACAGCTGCAAAGCTACTTACCTACAAGTTGTATATTTTATAACAGCTGCAAAGCTACTTACCTACTAGTTGTATATTTTATAACAGCTGCAAAGCTACTTACCTACAAGTTATATATTTGATAACAATTGCAAAACTACTTGCCTATTAGTTCTAGTTTTATATTTTATAACAGCTGCAGGGTGTGGCTTACTCAAAGGGGTGGGTCTTTCTCAAAGGGGCAGGGTCTTGTGCACCACCATCTTAAAAATTCACCATCCGCCCCTGACTGTAGCTTTGCAGACTATACGTTGTAGAATCCACAGCTCCGGCGTGGACAACGATTCTCTGTCCTCTCTGGCTGAGTGTATTCCTACTTCTTTAGGCATCATCGATGAACACAACAAACACTAGCAAATAGGAGGGTTGCTCCAAACAGGCACTTTGTTTCCAACTTCAAGGGGGATACCGTAGCCTGGGGAATCCTGAGACAAGGCAGAAAATGGACTGCTTGTAGTCAGGCAAAATATAAAAAGAAGAGTAAACTTGTAGTCAGATGAATAGTAAAAAATGCTTGAAGCTTTATTAGAAATCGTGGAATAAAACACGCCAATGCCGTGTACAAAAATAATTCACAGGAACATCAGATCTTACGCGTTTCGGCAGGAATCTGATTAAACACAATACATTGCTGGCTTAAGTAATCAAACCTTCACAACTATTGGCGTAAAGTGCTGAATAAAAACACTCCCACTTGTAGTCAGATGACCCTTGTGTATGTTATCTTACTCACTGTATTCCTAATAATATGCATATTTGTTCCTTTAAACTAGTATACAATTCATTTTATGTCCTCAACCATCCCATATTCTATATGTCATATTATTCCATCTGTGTGATTTAAGTTTTCTATCTCAAACTTATCCCATTTCTATATATATTTGTAAGTTAACTTGTAAAATATTTTTACATTATACTCTACATGCAACAGGGTTATATTATCATTTGCTAGTTTGTACAACTTTAACGTATTAGGTGTGTATTTTTATATATGACTGCATTTTTTATGTTTTATTTTTTATTTTTTTATATTGTTATATAGTCACTGTATATACCTTTAGGTTAAAAGTGTTTTTATTCAGCACTTTCCACCAATAGCTGTGAAGGTTTGATTACTTAAGCCAGCAATGTATTGTGTTTAATCAGATCTATGATTACGGCACCTGCCGAAACGCGTAAGATCTGATGTACCTGTGAATTATTTTTGTAAACGGCATTGGCGTGTTTTACTCCACAAGTTCTAACAAAGCTTGCAACATTTTTTACTATTCATCTGACTACAAGGCTACTCTTCTTTTTATGTTCTCCAGGTTAACCCTTTAAATAGGGGGCTGCCGAAGTTAGATCTGATGGCATCTTGGCAGAATGCCAAGATTCCAAGGTACAGGTCAAGGTCAAGGGATCCGCAGGCCTTCTTGATAGATGCTCTGGCGGTTTCTTGGCGGTTTTCAGTCTAGCATACCCGTTTCCTCTGTTTGCTCTTCTTCCATGAGTCATTGCTCGTATCAAGCAGGAGAGAGCGTTAGTGATTCTAATAGCTCCTTCAGGGGCCTCGCAGGATTTGGTATGCAGATCTAGTGAAGATGTCATCTCTTCCACCTTGGAGGTTGCCTCTGAGGAGGTGTATAGGTGGCGCTACGATCCAGAGGGCTCTTCCAAACGTGGGACTTCCGGTAGAGGCAGACGTCGCTTCCGGGCGCTAGCCCGTAGCAACAGCGGGTCCGGCTCTTCAGATATCTCGGCAGGGGACTCCGATGCTGATTCCACTGTGGAGGGCGGAAACATCACAGGAGGAAGGGAGAAACCTCAACGCCAACTGCGGTAAGGCAAGAACAAACAAAAGTGAGGCCGGTAAAATTGGGGCTGACAACGGAGGAGAGTACAAGTATGGCCATATTTGATAAGAGGGATCAACTCACATTGCATGAAAGAACTGCTTGTTTAACATCTGGGACTGCCTTGGTTGATGGTGTATCGTTACCCCAATTGAGTATTACACATAACGATATGGTTTTGAATATCTCTAAGGCTGAAATCACTGTTGCTGAGTTAGCGGTACTTAATAAAGGTTTATCGTATTGTCCTAAAAACAACTGTAATTTTTTCCAATTGTCCAAAGATTTATTTAGATTTTTCAGGAATGTTAGGCTAAAAATGTTAACTTTTGACAATGAATGTACATCTAATAGTGGAAATGTGGATAATAGGTTAAATCTAAAAAAGGTGGGTTTGAGAAATAAGAGCACTTTTCTACCTGCCCAAAACCATCATGGGGTTGAAACCTTTGTCAAATTGTTTATGCAACATATTGATTGTTTGAAAGATAAAGTCATGAAAGAAAGTTATTCAAAAGGTGTTAAGAACAAAGGTAAATTTATACCTACTACTGAAATGGTTTACAATGATGAATCTAAATTAAAACACAAACACCTTGTGAGTAATTTTTCTAAACAAGACCAATTAGCTTTAAAATCTCTATCATCTAAGGATAATGTCATTTTAAAGAAAGCAGACAAGGGTGGGGCCACTGTAATCATTGATAAAGATTTCTATATTGGAGAAATTAAAGGCCAACTAAGTGATGAACATGTGTACAGAAAACTTTCAAATAACCCTGTGTTTTTAATACAAGATGAGCTTAGGAACATGCTGACAATTGCCCCAAAAAATTGAATTATTGGCAAGGATTTGCTTAGATTTTTTGATGTACCATATCCACGTACACCTGTACTTTATACGTTACCAAAGGTGCATAAAAATCTTGAAGCACCTCCTGGACATCCAATTGTGTCCTCTATTGGAGCTATTACATCTAATATTTCTATATATTTGGATAAAATTTTGAGACCTTATGTAGAAAAAACTAGCTCCTTTTTAAAAGACACAAGTGATTTCCTATTGAAATTAGAAGCTCTGAATTTAGAGACTAGTAAGTTTATCATATATAGTCTGGACGTCGAGAGCCTTTACACCTCTATCACACATGTGAGCGGTGTGGGGGCTGTGGAGTCAATTTTGTATGCTTATGGTGATTTTTCTGACGATGTCTTTGGAATTTGGTTGGGCGACGCTGGAACCCTTAAGGCTTTTGTTAATGATTTGAATAGTTCAACGGTGCATCTTAAGTTTAAGTTGTCCTTTAGTGAAGAGGAAATTGTATTTCTGGACACTAGGATTATTAATACAGGAGGTTCTTTGACAATAGACCTATTCCGGATACCTACTGATGGAACAGTATTTTACATTTTGATAGTGCTCATCCTTTATCTTTATTGAGGGCCCTACCTAGGAGCCAATAATTAAGGGTTCGCAGAATTGTTACTGATTAACAATTATTTGATTTGAGGCTAGGGGAAATGACAAATCGATTTTTGGAGCGTGGCTATCCCAAAACAATGTTGGATAAAGAGGTACAATTAATCTCCCTTATCCCTAGAGCTACATTGTTGTCTACAGCCACAAAAAAGCCCCCCCCAAAAAAGCAAGGAGTTAAAAGGGGGTGAGTATAAGAGAATGGTTTTTGTGTCTGAATTCAACTGTCATAGCTATAGGATTAATAATATCATTAGGAAGCATTGGCCCTTGTTGTCCAAATGCTATCCCGATATTTCTGAGTTTGTAGAGAATCCAATGCCGGCCTTTAAGAGGGGTTATAATTTGCAACAGAAACTCATAAGGGCAGATATTGGTTCTTCAAAGATTGGGGATGGCCAAAGATATTTGACTGACAGGAATAGAGGCTGTTTTCCATGCCTGGGATGTTCATGTTGTGGTAACATGATTAAAGGGTCTGTCTTTTATCATCCCAGCTCAGGTAAAAAATATCAAATCAAGAACTTCTATACCTATCACTCAAAATTTGTAATCTATCTAATTAAATGTCCTTGTGGGTGGAGCTACGTGGGAGAGACCACTTGATCCATTAGGAATAGAATAGTCGAGCATAAAAGCTCTATTAGGACAAAAAAATGAAAAGTCTCCCATAGCCTGTCATTTTAATAAGGTGGGACATGCTATTAACCAACTTCGCTTTCAAGTAATCGATTTTGTTCCCACTCCTAGGTGAGGAGGTAATAGGGAGCTATTGCTTCATCAAAGGGAGAGATTCTGGATATTTTAATTGAATACTCTTCAACCTGGGGTTCTTAATAAAGATTGGGATTTGTCAGTGTTCCTTTAAAATGTAAAAATTAAAAATTAAAATTTGAATTTAAAATTTAAATTTAAGTTTACATTTGAAATTTTCTGTGCTGCTGTTCTCGCCTTATAAATTACAGCCCTTATCTCCAACAATGATTAATTTTGAGCTTAAAAGGACTGATCCTTGCTGCATATAGTTTAATACTGTATCAATTTTAAATGTATATATATATATATATAGAAATTTTGTAGTATATTTTTTTTTTTTTTTATTGAGGTTTTGAAAAATGTTACAAACAAGGGTCATCTTTAGACAACAATAACATGATAACAAGATAACAATAAGACATACATTATTGAGTCATTAACATAATCTAATAGCCGAGAGATAACAGCTCTGGACACAGAGTCATAGCCTTTCTGGGGAGACGCATGTACTATAACCATAAAGTATATAGCTATGTCCAAATTCCGACTGCCTACGTGGAAATCAAGAGAAACTACTAAAACTAAACTAAACTAAAACAGATGATAGATTTTATAATGAAACCTCTATTTTAAATTATATAGATAGGAAAAATGATCCCCTCCTGGCCAGAAAGAGTTTACATACAGTTATCTGTTCAGATAAGATTGGGGTAAGAGGGGAATTAGCTTTTTTTTTTATTATCTTGGTCACTCATAAAACACAATATACAAGGTAGGGGGAAAGGAGTGCAGCGGGCAAGAGCCGCTCTAATTGGAGTAAGGGGGGGGGGGAGGGGCAGAGCCATTTAGAATGTCAAAGTAGTAGAGTGGGGAGCATAGAAGCAGGGCCCGCTACATGGCTAGGAAAAGTGGGTACCATAATGAGCATTATAAGAAAAACAAATCACAAACATAATAATAACAGTGATATAACATACAATGAGCTTAGTTACATTGAGAAAATACGTTGAAAATGCTAGTTGGAAGGACTGGGTTCCAGGTCATTACAGGTTTAAGCTAAACAGTAAGGGGGGGGGGGGTATTATGAAGCTAATATAGACTAAATAATATGAGCCCAGGTCTAAGCCTGGGTGTGGTAATAGGGATTGGAGTGGGAGGGCAGAGCCAACAAAAACAGAATAACTATTTCTTAATATGAACATAATCTTGTTTGATAAAACCTCTGCGCTCAAATAAAGGGAGCATAGAAACATAGTCGCACATTCTAAGATGAAAAGCAATATTAGATTATTTTTAAATCAGCATAAAAAGGCTAGTGACTTTTAGCTAAGTTAGCTATGTAGATTGTTATACTGGAGAAAGTGGTATTTGTCACAAACATTAAATGGTAGAGACAAAATGTTTAGTAATTAACATAGTCGATAAGCTACTGTACAAATAGGCGCAACCAAGATATGAAAACATAAAGGGTCACTCATTTTACTAGCTTATGGCATTAATGTTAAGACCACTATGGGTAAGAAATGTAATCAGTATCTCCCCTCGGGGACGATTGTCTCCACTGGACACAGACGGAAAAGGGATAGTGGGTATGACCCACCCTGAAACACAGAGTGGGAAAGGGTGAGGGGAGATACCTTCTCTGTCTTTACAATTTTTGTGGGGTGTTTAGTCATATAGAGCATGAAAATAGGGTCAGATCAAATAAAATAAAGGGCATATTCAAAAATCTCTGGAGAATATAGTGAAGATTTACCAGAAGTGCTAGCCTAACACATGCTTAAGTGTTGGGGATCAATCATATACCTGATGTGCAGAATTGGATCTAGTGAGTGTGGATCTATAAAAGAAACACTATGGGCAGATTTTGTGACAAGAACGTAACCGATGTTGTAGTCAACATACCTTATAAGACTACTGTTTACACAATGCTAGATAGCCCTCGATTATATATGGGGGTGGTTTGAAATGGGGTCCATAAGGTAGGGCCTATGGCCTCTAATAATATTCTATTATAACTATGAATCAGATATATGCATCAGTTATAAGATATAAGCAAGTGTATGCAACAACTCCAACATTAATAATGGTTATGCTAATATAGGAATAGCAATAAAATGGGAAAGTTATCTAACCCTTCCTTATAATAACATCATCATAGTCTGCCCATGATTTGAATTATCAGAGCTGCCCTATCAGTTTAGGATTGGTAAACCAAGGGACAGCTAAACATCAGTCTGGAACGCCTTCATCAGGATAAGTCCCCTTATTTAGAGCTAAATTACAGAGCTAACTCACATGGCGAGACAGAAGAATTAGCTTAGGTATATTACACTGTGTAGGTATGAGCATAAAGCTAGTGACAGTTCCTTTAAATAATCTTAAGCATCTCCAGATAATCTTTTATATATGCATCCCATCTATTATATTGAAGTAGTTACTAGGACTTAGAAAGGCGGCCCTCCTTATACCTATATTTTACCTTATGACGTATCAAATGACTAAATAGAACATGCTGCAATATAAGATAAAGAGTTTATAAAAATTGTAAGATCCTGTAGAGCTGCAGTAGAAGCCTAACTGATTTTGTGTGAAGGGCAAAACACAATCTAACTACAGTAGCGCCAGGTAGTATGCAATAAGATAAACTAAGCACTAAGAGCATTAATGTCAAATTTTGTCAGGTAATAAATAGGCAATTAAAATTAAACAAGGGTAACTTGGTAATAATGAAATGTGAGGGGGCTGTCTATTTCAAACCATTAACAGGAGGATTAACAAGGAATGTTCATTTCCAGCGTTTAAGACCTGAGTAAAACATATACGGCTAGATTTAGAGTTCGGCGGTAGATGGGCTGTTAACGCCACGCGTGTTTTATGTCTAACGCACGTCATTGTTTGACTCCGGTATTTAGAGTTAATATAAGACCATCTAACGATGCTCCTAACGCGTGTATGTCACACGCGTAATCCTGCCCGCGTTAGACAGTCTCCCATAGAGATCAATGGGAAAGGCAAAAAATAGCTTTTTTTACCTAACACTCGATCTCGCGAGAATACGCACAGCTCGGTCATATGACGCATACCACATCATGCACAACAATAACACGCCGCAAATGTCACAACATCAATCAATCAACAAAGCACACAAGCATTACACATTCACAAGCGGGGGAAGTTTTAATACTATTTATACGGGGAATACGCATATACTTTAAGATGCGGAAAATCGCACAATAACAACAAGGAATAAAAAATATATACATACACTAAAAAAAAAATCGCATTCAATATCATTATATATTATGAAAAACATACATATACAACACTTCACGAAGAACACACCATCGCAAATTCACATTTAAAAAGAATACTATTGGACAATGTTAGAGAAAACGACCACTATGACATCATCGCATTCTACACATTCCACAAATACCAACTCAAAATGAGCATGCGCAAATTAACACACCTAATACACATTGCAATAATATTAATTGCTAATAAAGCACACCTGAACACTAATTACAATGGAAATTGGGACATCATTAAACATTTACACAGGGTATATAAGCACCACACAAGCAGGGCTTCTTTGACTGTGTTGCTGGTGGGTCTTTGGAGATTTAAGAATAGAGATTTTGCGAATTTTTGAGAGTGTGTTAGCGTGAGATAGTCAGTTGGTAGTGTTAGCGTGAGAGAGTCAGTTGGTAGTGTTAGCGTGAGATAGTCAGTTGGTAGTGTTAGCGTGAGAGAGTGAGTGAGTTAGTGGGAGTTAGCGGGAGTGGGAGAGAGTCTGTTAGTGGGAGCGTGAGTGAGTTAGTGGGAGTTATTAGTGATAGTTGTTAGTGTGAGCGTCAGTTAGTGGTAGTTAGTGAGCGTTAGTGGGAGTGTTTGTTATTGAGAATTAGAAGTAGTGTTAGTTAGCGAGCGAGTGATTTATCTGTACACTTAACACATTTACACGCAAACACATTCAATACATACATACACTTATCAATAACACTACATACACTCCATACCCCCTACCCCCTCATACTACACTCCATACCCCATTCCTTGTAGTCCCATTCCCTTTCATCCCATTTACTCTTATCCCATACCCCATACCCATCCCATACCCATCCCCTAGTTACATTTAGTTTACATATCCTCCTTTTAGTCTTATTCTTTTCGTTTATTTAAATACTCCTTACCCTCTTTTTTTTTTACATCCCTCACACTTTAAGCACCTTTTTTGTCTTTTTAGTTCTTTATTTTGACCCCCTTTCATTTCATCACACTCACTTTTTTTTGATTATTTGGGGTTTAGTTTAGGGAGGAGATGGAGGCCAGGCAGGGGACAGGTAGAGGGGGGAGTAGAGGGAGGGGGAGAGGAACAGGGCAGGAAGGGGGGCAGGAAGGGGGGCAGGAAGCGGGGGTGGAAGCGGTGGGTGGACCCAGCCACTTGGTTCAAGATGACCAAGTGGCTGGGCCCAGTGGCGGTCAGAGTAGGGCTTCACAGTCCGGGAAACAGAGGGCATCGTCACAGGGGAAGGCCAAGGCGACTAGGGAGGCGAGGTTTACGATGGAGGAGAAGGAGGCCCTCGTAGAGGCCTATATGGCCAGGTATAGGATGCTGCAGCACCAGAAGACTACCCCGACTGACAGGAGGAGGCTCTGGAACGAGATTCGGAATGCAGTCAATGCAGTGGGTGGCCGGAACCGGGATATGGATTCCATCAAACATCGGTACCGGGACTGTAAACTTGAACTTAAAAAAAAGTTAAGCCTGGAGGCCCGACATGCTGCAGGGACCGGTGGCAGCCCTGCCCTTGAAATGGAGTACTGCAGATGGGAGGAAATGTTGCGGCCCAGCATCTCCGAGGTGGAAGTAGTCGGTATCGGAGGAATCGATACCGGGAACCTGCCACTCTCATCTGACGGTAAGCTCATTGAACAATAATTTCACATACGAATGTATTTCAATGGACACTATACGCAAACATTTACTTTCATGATTGAGGTAGCGAATACAATTTGACAAAACATTCAAATGTACTTATATTACATAATTTGAATCATTCTTGAGATATATTTTAATGAAGAAATAGCCATGCACACGGTGAAACAATCACAGGAGGCAGCTATATTCAGCTAACAATCAGAATCTTATAAACATATTTAGATATGCTTTTCATCAAAGAATATCCAGAGAATGAAGCTAATTAGATAACAAAAGTACATTCGAAAGTTTATACTAAATGTATGCTTATAAATCATGAAAGATAAAACATTGGGTTTCATGTGTTAAGGATCAGATTAATGCTATTACGCTGTTTACACGCATTCTATTACTTAGCGGTTACATCAGTATCTAGGCTATAGGTTAGGTGTGCATTTAAACAGACTGAAAACAAACGCAAAAACATTCACATTGACCAGATATCACAAACACTGTTTAGAAAAAGCGGAAATAGAATTGATTGTTTGTTAGATTTCAAAGTGGATTAATGATTCTGCATTTGTAATTGTATCGTAAGCTAAGTCATTTAAAACTTTATTTGCAAATATGCTAATATATACATTTCTTTTTTTCTTTTTTTTTTAATATACAGAGTCTGGGGACGAGGCAGCACAGCCTCCTGCATCTCCCCGGGATGAGAGTGGTGGTGAGGAATTCCCACTTCGGAGGGAAGAGGCCCCCCGTGACGAACAGCGCACGGGAGATGATCAAGAGGCCCCGGAAGCACAGGAGGATCCCGCTGAACCCGCGGAACCCGAGGTCCCTCAAAGACCCGCACTCCGCCGTGCACGGGCACCCCGCCGTGCACGGGTTCAACAGGCACAACAAGAAGAAATAGCGGAGGTGCGGGTTCTACTGGAGTACATAGACCAGATGCGTACCTCCCGGATAGAAAACATAGAAGGACGGCGCAGAATACTTGATGGGCAGAATCAAATAATTCAAGGCCAAACTGAAATAATCAGTATACTGAATACAATACAAGAAGGACAAACAAGAATGTTCAATCTTCATCAGGAAATGTTCACATTTTTCCGGGAGGCGCATGCTGGTCTACCTCCTGTTGCTGGGCCTCTTGTTGCTGGGCCTCTTGCTGCTGGGCCATCTCCTCCTGCCGGCCCATCTCATCATCCTCCTCCTCAGCCATCTACTCCTCCTCCTCCTCAGCCATCTACTCCTCCTCCTCCTCAGCCATCTTCTCCTCCTCATCCATCTTCTCCTCCTCCTCCTCAGCCATCTACTCCTCACCTTGGTCGTCCCAGTACTCTTCCTTCCACTCCTCCCACAACAGCTCCAAGGAGGACTCTTCGGAGTCGGCAGTTGCCTCTCCCAGAGCCTCAGCCCCGTGGGAAGAGGGGAAGGAAGAGGAAGTAAGTATTTTTTTCCATCTTAAATTATTTTTTTTGGGTAATGGATAGGTATGTGATGATGTGGTTTTCATACACTTGTGGACCACACTCTGTATATAATCGACTTCTATGGGACCGGGTCCATGGAGGAAGATTCTTTGCAGAGTGTGGGTTATAAGTGTGTGAAAACCACATCATCACATACCTATCCTTGTTCATGATATTGATTGGTTTCTGTGATGTGATGTCCAAACTGTTTCCCGAATCGCTAACTAAATTACCATAACAATTATCCATGATGGCATATTACTGTTTGAATGCCAATAACACAGCTTAAAGGGACAGTCAGAAAATTATTGATTACAAAGAAAACACTGTATTACGCATTATAAAGTTTGAAACAACAAAACATGGAGAAATACATGTGTGACTTATGTGCTTACCCTTGTATCTATGACTATGAAAAATGACCACTTATTTGTTGTTCTGACATAACAACATTTTAGATATCAATGATCAATACATGGTCAATAATATGCTGTATGAGCACAAGGTTTTACATATACAAATGCTATCCAAATGCCCTCTAGTGCTCAAATTGTATAATGATTACAAGCACTCTTCAAGATTTAAGAAATGAGCACACCAACCTCATAGGTTTAGATAGCAAATTTAAATAAACCCAGACAAATGTTCAATTGTTGAGAAACATTTGATATCCTTGTTATTACAGAATTTACTTTTCGAATAATGTAAAAAAAAATTTTTTCGAAACTGTCCCTTTAACAACATTACATATGCTAACACATTTTAAGCTTGTTGCTATATCTACATGTACTTTTTCCAAAAAAAAATTTGAAAATCACATTTATATTGACGTGTTAAATAAAGTCTATTTTCTTTAAGAGACATTATTGTGTTAATATTTTATTGTAACTATTTTTATTTTAACAATGAATATGGTTTAAATTCCTTTTAGGAGTGGGGGGGTGAAATATGCTAACAAAAATATATTTGAAGATTAAACTATGTGGATCTCATACATGATACAAAAAAACAACATTTGCATTCAAGGGACAGTATCCTATATTTTTTACATAACTGTATGTAATAGACACTACTACAAACAACAAGATTAACATATACTGATAGCAATATTAAAAAGCTTCAAACACTTGCAAATAAAATAGGGTTAGCTATATTTTAAATATAGATGAACCACCATTACAACCGTAAAACACAATACCCCATCATTAACATATGAAAAGAACCTTTACACAAACTGGACAAAGCTGGAGATGGTACTCACATGAAACTCATTGGCTTTGCGAGGAGTAAGAAAATAACTTACATTTTCTTACAACACAAGACAAAATAAACCTATTGGTTAAACAATGGACTATCTAACTAGAGACAAAATCAAATATTTTTATTTATAATGTGAGTGTCTAATGAACCTTTCATAAAATATACAACGAAATTACATTTAGAAGAAGTCGGCATCATATATTTAGCATATGATAAATGCATATTGATTACTTTATTCAAACACAATAGCGCATATTTATTAATTAGATATGTTCAACATTAAACACAACATTAATTTTTAAGAAAAAGGAACATTGTTGACAAACATATTAAACATGGACTGTAGAGATTTGCACTTGCCTAGAAATATCCTATGCATGAAAACATTTTGCTTTCGTTCGTTGATTCAACCAGACATCCAGCAAAAGAGAATGTGTTGGTCTTTATCAGCTACGGGTCAACAATGTAACATGATGCAAATAATACATATTCGCAAGCTTTTTAAAATTGCATGCAGTCACAAACGTTTTTAACGTGCACAAATATTGCGGGACTACGCAATCCAATCACACGTTTTTTTAACTTTACATGTGCCGTCTTAACATGGCGCTTCCTTGATCACGTAAGAACGCCATCCAATGAAAGGCACATTATTGATCACGTAAGAACGCCCAAAAAAAAAAGGCGCATCCTTGATCGCGTCAAAACGCAATCCAATAAAAGGCATATTCCTGATCACGTAAGAACGTCAGTCAATACAAGGAATCATTGGACAGCCTGGCAGGTGACGTCTTAAGCAAAATGGCGCATCCGAGATCGCTGAAAAACCGCAGACAATACAAGGACTCAGTGACATCTTGGCATATCATTAAGAAACGTATTTATATTTTATGAACTAGTATGTGTGTAGATTGCTATCTAGGAATGTCACCAAATCATGAATCATCTTTTCGGACTTGACTGTCCCTTGAACTATAGCTATGGTGTATATCTTTAACATTTAAAAGATACACATGAGAAATACATATGCCATTGATGTTTTAAGATATGTTTGGATTGTTGTTGAATAACAATAGTTATACATGTATTGATTAAACGTGTCATTTATTCAAGTTTAATTATGGTCAGCCTACCTATAGCCATATATGGGAGGAGATGTATTTTGTTAACATATTAGTTAACTAATATTCATCATCTACATTATTTGTATTACACACAGAGATTGATTTGGTTACACTTTGACAATAATATAGATTTGAAAATGAAATACAGGTGCTGTCAACATTACAATAAGATTGTTTATTAATAAAATTATATGTCCTTGTTCTTGTAAAAAGGACAAAAACGCTTTACAAATGGAAATACATTCATTTACAATAGTGATCAACATCACTTAAAGGGACATTATTTTGTTTTTAAAAAGAGCATACACATAGTCAATACTATTTAAATAAAATGAACACTTTACAGGGATTATATCATTGTATCAATACTCAGATCATTTTGTAAAGGTGCATCAATTCATGCAGAGTTTATAAATACACACATGGATATGAACATTTAAATATACATATATACACAAATACAAAAATATATATACATATATAAAGAAATTACTCTGCTAATCATAATCAGGCAATGATAGAGCTAAGAGAAAATAATATAAACACAAATAATAAGATTACATTGGAGATGTTAATCTTAAAGTCATTTACTATTGTCTTACATATATGATTTCATTATAACAAATAGATTTGTTAGGTCCCTTTAAGGATAAACAACATAAACTAGAGCTTGCAAAAAATAACAGGAAGAATGAGGACAAAGATTTGTGAAATAAAATTTATTTTATTAGTATGTAAGAAAACATACACAACGTTTATAAATAATCTTTTAAAAATAAGGAATATATGAGCCATATGACAAGGTAACACAGTGCATCACAGTCCATGAAGAGAGTTGCCAAGGGCCAGCATAGCCCCATTGGAGACACATGGCAAGGTAACACAGTGCATCACAGTCCATGAAGAGAGTTGCCAAGGGCCAGCATAGCCCCATTGGAGACACATGGCAAGGTAACACAGTGCATCACAGTCCATGAAGAGAGTTGCCAAGGGCCAGCATAGCCTCATTGGAGACACATGACAAGGTAACACAGTGCATCACAGTCCATGAAGAGAGTTGCCAAGGGCCAGCATAGCCTCATTGGAGACACATGACAAGGTAACACAGTGCATCACAGTCCATGAAGAGAGTTGCCAAGGGCCAGCATAGCCTCATTGGAGACACATGACAAGGTAACACAGTGCATCACAGTCCATGAAGAGAGTTGCCAAGGGCCAGCATAGCCCCATTGGAGACACATGACAAGGTAACACAGTGCATCACAGTCCATGAAGAGAGTTGCCAAGGGCCAGCATAGCCCCATTGGAGACACATGACAAGGTAACACAGTGCATCACAGTCCATGAAGAGAGTTGCCAAGGGCCAGCATAGCCCCATTGGAGACACATGGCAAGGTAACACAGTGCATCACAGTCCATGAAGAGAGTTGCCAAGGGCCAGCATAGCCCCATTGGAGACACATGGCAAGGTAACACAGTGCATCACAGTCCATGAAGAGAGTTGCCAAGGGCCAGCATAGCCTCATTGGAGACACATGACAAGGTAACACAGTGCATCACAGTCCATGAAGAGAGTTGCCAAGGGCCAGCATAGCCTCATTGGAGACACATGTCAAGGTAACACAGTGCATCACAGTCCATGAAGAGAGTTGCCAAGGGCCAGCATAGCCTCATTGGAGACACATGACAAGGTAACACAGTGCATCACAGTCCATGAAGAGAGTTGCCAAGGGCCAGCATAGCCTCATTGGAGACACATGACAAGGTAACACAGTGCATCACAGTCCATGAAGAGAGTTGCCAAGGGCCAGCATAGCCTCATTGGAGACACATGACAAGGTAAAAGAGTGCAACAGGCACAACAAAAAACTGATAAAAAGGCCAAAGGGCAACAATATAAATACAAATTCAACATGTGGACGGAGGATTATTATCTGCCACCATGGAGCATATCCAGATCCTCCACTTACTGGTCATCCTCTTCATTGTCCTGTGCATGTCCAGCTCCAGATTCAGGCCTTGAACGTAATTGCATAATTTCACGCAGAGTCAAGTCCTGAACCCGGAGCTGGGCCTGCATGGTGTCGTTCATCCCTCTCAGGACAGCTGCGTTCCTCAACACGGCCTGCTCTACTCTTGCTATCCCTTCTAGCATGAGCCATGCTGAGTCACAGCCTAAAATAAAATAAAAATTAATATTAAGGATAATTACACAACAGAATAAAAGATTTTAATACATACATTGTCATCATAAAGACAAATAATTATTTACATCAATTATTTTTCATATATTCTTTACACATGAATTAGGTTATTCAGACAGACAGAAATCATTAAAGGCTCATGTTACTCAAACATGTTGAACCCTTTAATTGGTTTTAGATGATCCACTTATACAGCTTGAGTGTATCAAATCTTGTTAAAGGATTTACATTGTACTTACATCAGCAATTTAAAAATTCAATTTAGACTGTGGTAGGCACACCTATCCTTAAACATTTTGGCATTGAGGACAAGCTGTGTAAACATAGCAACCAGAAGAAATTACATTCCCACTGGGTTAGACAAGAGATAATGTATCCACATTTGGACATAAAATTTTGGATCCAAGTAGTGGTGTTTGGTATATGTAGTGATATCCAATTAAAGGGACACTGAACCTAAATATTTAATGGACTGATTCAGATAGAGCATGACATGACAAATCTTTAGAAATTACACATATTCATTATATGTTTTAATTGTCAAGCTATATTTTGAATGCAAGAATGTTGGTTTTTATGGAAGCCAATATTTGTTGATGAACCTTGTTTGTGCATGCTGGTTGATGGATACATTCATCCAACAATAAAGAAATGATGGCCACATTTATTTTATTGTTTAAACTAATTATAGGAATAAGTTGTTTTCAATAAATATATCAAGAGAATGACGAATAATTCATAAGAGTATTCTATGATACATTGGCTTAACATTGCATGCTGGATTTGAATCACAATTTAACCAATTTAACTTCACTGTACCTTTAAGTATCTTATAAAGTGTATTTAGAATGATACTTACAGCTGTGCCTGGGAAGGACAATCTGACACCCAGGACAATGAAGGTTTAAACAGGGGGAAGGGATGGGATTGGCTCGGGGAGGGATGGGAATGGCTTGGGGAGTGGTGAGCTGCTGCTCCAGGGTAGGCCGTACAGCTGGGGAGTGGGGAGTTTGGGTCTGGGCAGCTGTACGGGCCAGAATACGGGGAGAGCGGCGAAGGGGGGTGTATGGGCGTTTTTTGGGAGGGACAGGATATGAAATATGGGAAGGGCTGGCAGTGGTCGGGGCATGGTCATGGGTTTGGTGATGGGAAGGGCTCTGGGTGTGTGCAGAGGTGTGGCCATGGTCAGGGGTGTGTGCACGGGGAGGGGTCTGTGACTGGGCAGGGGCGGAATCCAGATGACCAGAAGTGGTGGATCCATCTGAAAATGTAAAATAAATATATTAACATCTCATACATCCTGACATCAAATCAACGCATTTAAAATTGATTATGTTTTCAATATACCTCGAAGTGTGTTTGAATCTGTAAACTATTCTGAAATGAGGATATGGTATCTATATAGGCACTCAGATGAATCTCAATGACTGTCTGTACAATGTGAAACTTATTATTGTGTTTTGGCATGGAATATGCATGTGACATAATGATGGCATGAATTATATATTCTTAAAAAAATATATACAAGCAGATTTTCATGCTGCCTGATATAGAAAGGGGGCAGTAGTGTATTTGAACAGACAAATAATATTCCTTTTTAAAGGGAAAAAGCTGTAGACTTTGAATGTCTTCAATAAAATGATTTCAAAAAAAGAAACATGTTGGAAACATGATAGATATATTTCACATACCATCAGACTCCAAGGCAGCCTCTTCCTCCTCCATCCCACATGTGACATCAATCTCTGTAAAACATAACATGTTGTGTACACCTTAAGATCAGATATTATAACATATGTTACTGTTGCTCAAATACGCACATCAATGTTGCATTAAAGATATACACACACAAAGTTATGATTTACATCATTTTGATGGAGCATACAAATGACAATAGATTTGTTATTGTCAATAAATCAGAATCTTAATGTATTGTTTGTCTTAATGTTAAATTCATAAAAGCATAGTACATAGAACATTTAAGATTTCTCATGTGTGTATCACTTGATGACTGTTGTTAAAAAAATTAAAAAATGAAAAAAACATATGTTAGACATCTTATGAATAACAAATGTGTAGAATAATAAAGTAGAAATTATTAATCGCTCAATATAAAAAATAAATATATAATCAGAAGATAAATTCTATGATTTTTTATAATGTTATGCTTCATCGGAATCATGATCATAATATTGATTAGCAATACACCTTCAATTACATATAAATGAGTCAATGGACTTACCAGGAGCCCGCAAAGGCGGCTCTATGTCACTGCTGGATTCCTGTGGGCTCCCCACACCAACTCTCTCTATGAATGATATAGATATATATTATTAAACACATTTTGGATATCACTAAATCACATCTGTCTAGAATTTTAACATTAATCAACTTTAAAATGTGAATAATAGAGCAGTCATTACACCAGAAAATGCTTGATTGAATCAAGGGGATTCTGTAAACATATCTGTATTCAACATATGTTTAATGTCAGACTACATTAGACATCAAATTCATCTCAGATGCTGCTATTGCATATCTAAATATACCCAATGATCAATGTTCTTAACCCTTTAAGGACACAGCTTTCACTTAGCTCAATTGTTTTATGACGGAATAATTCCGTCATATGTCCTTAAGAAGTTACAAGAATACACACAAACCACATATTGAGGAGCATCTGTTGACAAATCTAAACAAACATGTGTCACATCGAGCCATTTTTTCAATGTACAGTAATCTTGTTTAGGACACAACACATATTTATCACAATACATAACAAACTTTATTATTACTAATATGTAATCATGGTGCTGTTAGAGTATGCAGATATATATAAAGTAACTCCAACAGATAATTAGATTTATATATCAATAGTTTTTAATAAAAATAATGTAATGATGAATGAATCTATTTTGTCTTAAAGGGACACTGACATGATTAATTTAAATAATTGATTTCTATGTTCAAACTGTAAAAAATGATTTAACATTGACTCCTATTATAATTCGAATGTTGTTCGATATTAATCTTAAAGGCAGATAAGGAATATTGGATTCAATAAATATTGTTTGTTGAAGGTATCCACCAATCATCAATATAAACCCAGGTTGGTCAACAAATATTTAGATGCACATAAACGTACTTTCTTTATTTTAAACTACATTTAGCAATAGAATATGTCACATATGATGATAGTATTATATTTTATGTTTATTAATATTGCATACTGTATGTGAAAGACAATATTAATAATTGTAGTTCAGTATCCCTTTAATCTAAAATTAAATAGATTCCACAATGTTGTTGTTTGTTAATGAATTATCTACTCCATATGTTGATGTAATGAATGGTATTGAGCATGCAATTAAAATCAAATATGTTATTTAAGTATATCCGAATAATTATATAATTTTCATCTATTAAATAGACATTACATATAAATATAGAACAATGTGTATTTAGTATGTAATGTTCATTCCATGTTTCTAAGACAAATGTCAATTAAAATGAGACATACCATACTGTGACAAGCCCTGGCTTGAGGATCCAGCAGCCACATCCATATCTGTAATATATTAAATGAGGATTGCATATCATTAATACTAATCATGCCATGTTTAAAATATTTACATTAATAACAAATCAATAGAAAAATATTAATCCTTTGGTAGTCCCATGAGTTAATAGTTTCCGCAATTAAATGAATGATAAATATATCCTGGACTCTTATTTTCAATCAGTTGTGTTGTTTACTGTATCTTTAAGAATATATGCTTGTTATTACATAATCATCAATTGATGGCCATATGTTATAATTTATTAGTATTATTCGTTTTTTATTAGATATAATATTTAAAATAAGAATACTGTATTCTTCACTAATCTAAGATTTTCCATTTAATTTTTAACAACATGTATAAAGCAATGCCACTTTCCGCAAACCCATGTTAACGTGGATGAGAAATGCCATTTTCGCGATCATTGCGCAATGATTCCAAGCGGAATTACGCATCCGTCATTTGACCAACATGTATAAAGCAATGCCACTTTCCGCAAACCCATGTTAACGTGGATGAGAAATGCCATTTTCGCGATCATTGCGCAATGATTCCAAGCGGAATTACGCATCCGTCATTTGACCAACATGTATAAAGCAATGCCACTTTCCGCAAACCCATGTTAACGTGGATGAGAAATGCCATTTTCGCGATCATTGCGCAATGATTCCAAGCGGAATTACGCATCCGTCATTTGACCAACATGTATAAAGCAATGCCACTTTCCGCAAACCCATGTTAACGTGGATGAGAAATGCCATTTTCGCGATCATTGCGCAATGATACCAAGCGGAATTACGCATCCGTCATTTGACCAACATGTATAAAGCAATGCCACTTTCCGCAAACCCATGTTAACGTGGATGAGAAATGCCATTTTCGCGATCATTGCGCAATGATTCCAAGCGGAATTACGCATCCGTCATTTGACCAACATGTATAAAGCAATGCCACTTTCCGCAAACCCATGTTAACGTGGATGAGAAATGCCATTTTCGCGATCATTGCGCAATGATTCCAAGCGGAATTACGCATCCGTCATTTGACCAACATGTATAAAGCAATGCCACTTTCCGCAAACCCATGTTAACGTGGATGCGAAATTACATTTCCGCTCTGTGACGCATATTCTGTAGAGCGCAAGAAACATCATTCCAATTTCATGTATCACTAATGTAAAATCAGATATCTAAACATCATATGTAGTGTATGTTGTGAGATCTGTATAGGTTTAGTATCTGACTAAATACAATTTTTGGATTTTTAACATTATAAATATTATATGAAGTTGGATAATTACCTGGTTCAGATTCTCTATCGGGTCCTCCCAGGCCACCGGACGGAGAAGCATCTGCCCTGTCCCCCGCGTCAGGACTTTCAGATCCCGCAGCTGGGAGGGAAGAAGAGGAGGCCGAGGATGGCGAGGATCTAAATCTTTTGGGGACCCGGAGATTGAGGAGCTCGCATAAAGTCACCTCATAAGGGAGTAGGTACAGTTTCCGCGGGGCCTTTCTTTGGCCCCCTCTTTTACGGGCTTGTACCCAGTCCCTTATGAGGTTGACTTTTTTCGATAAACGCAACCTCATATCTCCGAATCTCCTCATGATCTGATCCTGGGTCCTCTGGACGTCACACACCAATCTAACCGCATTGGTGATAGACTCCCAGAGGGCCTTCTTAACAGGCGCATCTGTCGAGCTCCTCTTGTTCCCAAACAGCTGGGGATAAAAGTCCTTGACGGCGTGGACCAGTGCAGCGCTCTCCTCCTTGGTGAACCTGGGAACTGACATGCCTGCTGGGTTGTATAATAATAATATATATTGCCTGCAGGCATTAGAGAACTGACAAAGATGGCAACGTGTAATGGACTTTTATATGGTGAAGTAAACATGAGATGCACCATGGGACAATTTATCTGTACATCTGATTGGATAAAAGTTTGAAATATTGTTATAATGTCTGTGAGACCATCCTGACTCAAGTTGTGTTTGTGTGATGAACTCTGATTGGCCGTTCCTTAATGTTTCATATCTTAGTAACTTCCTTACACATACCGCTTGGTGGTGCTGTAACTTCATTTTTCATGTAGACTTATTTGTAACTCATGGGCCTGTCATGCGGATATGTGTGACGCAGATTTAATATCCGTGATCCGTGAAATATTAATGATTAAATACTCTTTAAAATCTAATCCTGTCACATTATTAATGTTGTAGAAATTTCTCGGTTTAATAACGGTCTGTTTCTTTAATACAAATACACATTTAATATTGTATGTCTTTATTGTTCTTTAAATAAATTTATTGTGAAGTATTGACATTGCTCTATTAAATGTATTTATAATGCACATTGATTGTGTGCTATTGCGTGACATTACACTAATGTTTAAATATGCTAATCTGGTGTTTGAAGATGCGTTTCCCACGCAATATTTATTAATGTTAAAATTCCGGGAAGAATGTCAGTAACTTTGATAATCTGTTTATAAATGTTAAACTACAGCTTTGTTATTCGCAAATAAACCTCGAGCTTGTATTTCTCTGAAGTGCTCATATATGTTATTGTGCAATGGCGTCTTTAGTTTTAAAGAGACATTACAAACAATTGTATCAAATGATCTGTAGAGATAGAAGATTGTTTAGACTTTAAAATGTAAATCATTTTCTCTTAGTATTTATATATCCTCAACATAAGAAATTTAAATGCACATGGTTGAGCCAATCACATAAGGCATCTCTGTGCATCCACCAATCTTCATCTACTGAGCCTATCTCGATATGCTTTTCAAGCAAAGTATGTAAAGATAGGAAGAGAAGTAAATACACTATTTCAAGCTCTTAAAGGGACACTGTCCAAAAAAATTTACCATTGGTGATTGAGCATGAAATGTTAATCAACTTTATTATTTAATACGATTATCAAATGTTAAGTTATCTTGTTATGTTTCTTTGAAAAACAATAATGATATTTTATATTACGGACAATTGTTTAATAAAAACCTGGGTTGTCCTTGACGATTGTTGCATCAATTATTCCAAACAATCAAGTTCTGTCCAGAGTACTGAAGCAAATAAATTAGCTATTTACTGCCTTATTTCTAAAGTAATGATAGCAACATCACAATGAGCATTCATAATATGAGACAAGTTTTAAACTTGATTAAAATAGAATACTCATTCAGAATGTATAAATCTTTGTTTTTTTAAATGGCTACCTTTAAGTATATTTTGAGTTCATGTCCCTTTAAATAAACATTTCACAATAATGCTTAATATATCATAAACCTAGGCACCTTCCTTTTGCTAAATGAGTCTAACATATGAGTAAAGCAAATTTAGATTAACTTCTAGATTGTTTTACACACTGACTGAAATATATTTATTAAATGAGGTCTTTTTTAGCCTTCAGCGTAGAGGGACATTAAGCTATATGTTATGTATGCATTTTGTATCATAATCTTATATTTGACCAACTTTATATGTTTTGTTATTCAATTATTATATTGTAATTATATATATTCGTGGATTAAATACATCTCTACATAGGCTATTTTGATGCTGATTGTTGTTTGCATATAGATGCCTTATATCATTGACTAAGATATGTGCATTTATTTTTATTTTAACAAGTATATTTAAAGACTGAATGTAATTCTATAGTACATTCTAAATATGTTTAAATTCTTGTATGATATTTGTAACAATGTATACAAAATATACATTTTGAATGACCCCTTTAAGGACCCAAACATATTGTATTTTGATTTAACATTGACAAAATAAACTAAAGGGGAAATTACATTCTATATAGATATTTGATGTCTAACCCAAGAGGTAAGATTGTAATAAATACATAATATTACTAAGTATAGTTAAATGACTCCACTAGAAAATTACATAGATTAACCTGGCATCCAATAACTAATTATTAAAAATTATAAAGTTAAATGACCTACCATTTATAAATGTAATAATTGTAAAATATTTTCTAATAATGTTTTGAGATACCTAAGGAAGATACATGATCTTATACAATTCTTTTTACATTCAACAACACTGTCACTTTCATGTAATTGAACCACTTCACCTTATTAAATGTTAAAACAATCATAATATTAATACATATCCTAAATATTTTTAATATATACTTTTTCAATATAAAAGCATTGAAGAATATGACTCCCCAATTAATGTTAAAATATATCTTTTAATATTCTCTGAAGAATTTTATTTTCTACTATTAATGCATTATTTTCTCTTATGCATGTGCTTGTCAAATAGCCAACTATCAGTCATGGGAGTCCAAGTTTTATTTATTTACAGATTATATTGATATATATTAGAATCTGCTAAAAAAAAAATATATATATTTAATAGAAAATAATTAAATATTCCATGAAGTCATCAGATGCCAATCTGAAATGACAAATAATAAAAATGGAACAAAGTTAATACACACGTTGTAAAATATTCATAAAATACATTTAAAATCATATGGTGTCTATGCTCTAACTTTGATCAACATTTTTTACACATAATCATTACATTCATTTTAAATTAATGAAATACATACACCATTATATTGTTGATTAAAAATAATATTTAAATTTCAAAAATTAAATTTATACATAATAATGTATATCACATGTAAACAATATATGTATGCTGAACATAAATGTAATATTTCATGTCCATTCAAATACCTCTATATCAACTATAATATGTATTCCTTTTTCTGATTGTGATCCCTAAATATCTAATTAAGAACTAAATATGACTAATGTATGTAAGCTACTAATATTCTACAGTCTTCACTAGCATGCATTGGTACACCAACCTGGACAATGCATGGTCTTTGAATGTCAATTCAGGGGTAAACAGTTGATCTTCAATAGGTGTCTTATTCATCAGTTCATTAAATAGAGGACTGGGAAATACCATCTAAAAAGGAAAATCATCTAAGTGTCTGATTGTGATCCCTAAATATCTAATTAAGAACTAAATATGACTAATGTATGTAAGCTACTAATATTCTACAGTCTTCACTAGCATGCATTGGTACACCAACCTGGACAATGCATGGTCTTTGAATGTCAATTCAGGGGTAAACAGTTGATCTTCAATAGGTGTCTTATTCATCAGTTCATTAAATAGAGGACTGGGAAATACCATCTAAAAAGGAAAATCATCTAAGTGTCTGATTGTGATCCCTAAATATCTAATTAAGAACTAAATATGACTAATGTATGTAAGCTACTAATATTCTACAGTCTTCACTAGCATGCATTGGTACACCAACCTGGACAATGCATGGTCTTTGAATGTCAATTCAGGGGTAAACAGTTGATCTTCAATAGGTGTCTTATTCATCAGTTCATTAAATAGAGGACTGGGAAATACCATCTAAAAAGGAAAATCATCTAAGTGTCTGATTGTGATCCCTAAATATCTAATTAAGAACTAAATATGACTAATGTATGTAAGCTACTAATATTCTACAGTCTTCACTAGCATGCATTGGTACACCAACCTGGACAATGCATGGTCTTTGAATGTCAATTCAGGGGTAAACAGTTGATCTTCAATAGGTGTCTTATTCATCAGTTCATTAAATAGAGGACTGGGAAATACCATCTACAAAATAGAAAATCATCTAAGTGTCTCCAATAGGATGTCTCCACAGCCTTATTCTATCAAATAGTTTGCACTTACCATGTGAACATGTCTTTGTATGGTTTTCAAGGTCAGCAGAATTTAAATATGCCAGACATGATCCCATTGGTATACTTCAATTTCAATCTTGGCTTTTTCCCCACTGTCAGTCTTGGAAATCTTCACTGTCAGGCTTCAAATTGTTCCCTTTCAGTCTTTATATTAAGTCATCTCCCTAATGTAAGAAATTATATATAAAGATTTCATACAAGTGTGTGAATCAGTTCTGTACCCCTCTCCCACCCCCCATTTCATAATAAATATCTATCACTAGCTTACTAAGCCTGTGTATGAACCTGTGTTATTTTCTATCAAGTGTGAAGATGAGTCATATTGAGCAGAACAAACCTCTGTGTGACATTGAACCATAGTCATTCTAGAGTATCCCTTTCTGATTATGTACATAAGTAATGTGTAAACAAAGTTATATTTTTAAAAATGTATGCCATATTATGTATTTGTGTACAAATCATGCCAGCAACAGTCCATACATTTCTACTTACCATCTGATGTCCTCTATAAAAACCAGGTGGCAAAGACTCGCTATAGGACCCAATGCCCAGAGCATCACCTATATTATGAGAAATAAATATTATTCTAACATTTGATCAATACTAACATGTTTGCACAATTCTCTACTTGTCATTTCCCTAGAGTTCACATCTATTGAAAATACTCCAGTGTAACTTCTATTATTTACCGTCTAAAGTGGCGGTTGATGACGTCTGCTCTGACATCAAGTCCCTCGTCCTGGAATTCCCCCTCTAGAACAGGATCATCCTCCTCATCTCTGAGGAGGTCTCTGTCCACCGGGACGGCCTGCAGCATCCCAGCCCGCTGTGCAATATTATGCAGGACGCTACAGGCTACAACGATCTTAGCCACCTTCTTTGGGTTGTACTGGAGTGCTCCTCCAGAACGGTCCAGGCACCTGAATCTCATCTTCAGGAGCCCGAACATCCTTTCAACCACCGCCCTGGTTCTCTTATGAGCCCTATTGTAGCGCTCCTCAGACACATCAGTTGGGCTACGCAAGGGGGTAATGAGCCAAGGCCGGCTCATGTACCCAGAATCACCTATAAATTTAGAACAGAACATAATTCAAACAGAATACTTAAACTAGTATATTGTTGTATAAATATATTTTTTAAAAACCATAATCCATATTAAAAGTTGTCAGAAACATAAAGAAATTAAAAAAAATTATATATAAATCTGTATCTAGCCATTTCATCTAAGCCATGCTACATATGCATATTTCTCCTAAACCAAACCTTGTGTAAAATGCTAACTACATGTTTACATTGCATTCTCTATATGAACACTTAAGGTAAGACATGCTACATATCTGCATTTCAATAAAACTAGACATTAGCAGAAATAGACAATGACAGGGTTAAATTGCATGAGATAATATCTTGCTATTTCATCTAAGACATGCTACATATGCGTATTTATCCTAAAACAAACCTTGTGTAAAATTCTAACTACATGTTTACATTGCATTCTCTATATGAACACTTAAGGTAAGACATGCTACATATCTGCATTTCAATAAAACTAGACATTAGCAGAAAAAGACAATGACAGGGTTAAATTGCATGAGATAATATCTTGCCATTTCATCTAAGACATGCTACATATGCGTATTTCTCCTAAACCAAACCTTGTGTAAAATGCTAACTACATGTTTACATTGCATTCTCTATATGAACACTTAAGGTAAGACATGCTACATATCTGCATTTCAATAAAACTAGACATTAGCAGAAAAAGACAATGACAGGGTTAAATTGCATGAGATAATATCTTGCCATTTCATCTAAGACATGCTACATATGCGTATTTCTCCTAAACCAAACCTTGTGTAAAATGCTAACTACATGTTTACATTGCATTCTCTATATGAACACTTAAGGTAAGACATGCTACATATCTGCATTTCAATAAAACTAGACATTAGCAGAAAAAGACAATGACAGGGTTAAATTGCATGAGATAATATCTTGCCATTTCATCTAAGACATGCTACATATGCGTATTTCTCCTAAACCAAACCTTGTGTAAAATGCTAACTACATGTTTACATTGCATTCTCTATATGAACACTTAAGGTAAGACATGCTACATATCTGCATTTCAATAAAAATAGACATTAGCGTCGGTAAATAACAAATGGTTAAATTTAATCCTATAGCTGAACATGACGCTAACAGTTAAAAAATACAGGGGCAATTGTCAAAATAATTAACCATGTTGTGCACTAATACTCACCAACGAGATAACCAGGGGGCATTTGTCTTTCCTCAAACTGTCTCCACAGGGACGACAGAGAGAGGATGCGGGCATCATGACAAGCACCTCCAAAATTCGCATACACATGCATAATCCTCATCCGTGCGTCACAAACATACTGCACGTTGAGGCTATGAAAATGTTTGCGATTTCTGAAGGGCAAGTCATCAATTGGAGCACGCAGCGCAATGTGGGTACAATCAATGGCTCCCAAGACATTGGGCAATTGAGCAATATCAAAGAATTCCCGCTTCAGGCGCCTCCAATCACCATCATTCTGTGGGAATCCTATGTATTGCTTACTGATACGTACCATGGCGTTCAGAAAGTTATCAAACACCCCAGAGAATGTACCTTGAGCCAGGCCATGCATGTACAGTTCTCCGGATTGAAAACTCCCGGAGGCCAGGACGTATAGACAGCTTAGCATCTTACTCATGGGGGGAACAGCAGTCCTTATTTGTATACGTGGCTCCAAATGAGGTTTAAGAAGATCGTAAAGGCCAATGAGCTGTTCGCGATCGAGCCGATACTTATCAAAAACCTCAAAGTCACTCATGTTTTCCAAGGTGGGTCTCACCCTGTAGACACGAGGACCTCGAACCAGACGACCCCTTCGTCTCGGTCTGAGCCGCCGAGGCTGCCTGATTCGACCAACAGCTAGTTCGCCAATAGCACCACCAGCAGCGTCTACCATGTCATCGTCATCCATCTTTCAAAACAGCGTAACAAGGTAAGCACTTGATCTGATGTGGATCACAAGTGATGCATTGGCCATGTTGTTTGGGGGATTTATAGTACAATTAGTCCAATGGTAGTGAGTTTGTAATGATTGCTGATTGTATTCACCTGTTTGTATGTGAGCGGCGCCAATGCTTTGACAGTGGGCGTTTATTTGTTGTTTGCTGAAATGTTAGTTTCAAACAATGATTCTCAATGTGAAAGTGTCAAATATCACACATACAGTGCATGTTTGTAATGTTTGATCATATGCGTAATCAATATTTCCTAAACGCGATGTTATAGTAACAAGCACACGTCCAGGCTAACATGAATGAAAGTGCATAGTTGTGTATAATGTGCATCGAATGTGATCGATCAATGTTGCTGCAATATTGTTTGTAAATGATAAAGTAACATCTGTAGTATTGTATATATAAGTGATTTCAGAGCTGTCAATATTGTATGCGTCCCTTTCAAATCGCAATAATAATTCAGAACTTCCCGTCTGTCATCTGTAGTATTGTATATATAAGTGATTGCCGAGCTGTCAATATTGTACGCGTCCCTTTCAAATCGCAATAATAATTCCGAAATTCCCGTCTGCCATCTGTAGTATTGTATATATAAGTGATTGCCGAGCTGTCAATATTGTATGCGTCCCTTTCAAATCGCACTAATACTGAATAACTTCCGGCTGTCATCTGTAGTATTATATATATAAGTGATTGCTGAGATGTCAATATTGTATGCGTCCCTTTCAAATCGCACTAATACTGAATAACTTCCGGCTGTCATCTGTAGTATTGTATATATAAGTGATTGCCGAGATGTGAATATTGTACGCGTCCCTTTCAAATCGCACTAATACTGAATAACTTCCGGCTGTCATCTGTAGTATTATATATATAATTGATTTTCGATCTGACGATATTGTATGCGTCCCATAAAAATTGCACGAATACTGAATAACTTCCGGCTGTCATCTGTAGTATTATATATATAATTGATTTTCGATCTGACGATATTGTATGCGTCCCATAAAAATTGCACGAATACTGAATAACTTCCGGCTGTCATCTGTAGTATTATATATATAATTGATGTGCGATCTGACAATATTTCTGAATTGTCCCATTGAAATCTCCATAATAATGCTGTTCAAAAGTGTGTTTTACGTATATGTTGTATTGTAGTATTGAGTGTTAAAGTTCCTAAAGGGGCGGTACAGTGGTGAATCTGTGATGTGTATGGTTGAATCTTCTAATGACGTCATGATATTATTAACCTGCCTATGTAGTTGTGAAATCCTCATTGTGTTGTTGTATTGTGCTACATTGTTATTGTGTGCTGAATAAAATCTAAATGTGTGCTTTGTGGTTGCGTGATGGGTGATGCGTGTTATGTACATGTACGTATATATTGTGATTGTGTCCCACATATGCTGACTTGTATATAGCGGTCTGGCATTGTTGTTCCTTCCCATAAAGTGACATCTGTAATCTGGTGTAATGATGTTCGTGTTGTACGTAATTCCTAATGGTTTCTGGTGATGGAATCATGATGTTAAAAGTACAGTAAAATCCATATGTTGTGTTTTGTGATTCCTAGAGAGAATGTAATGTGTTTTTCCCCCATCATTTGAATGCACATGTATGAGTGAATGTTAAAAGTAATGTATGTGCATCCATGAGTGATCATGTGTTAAGCCTATGTAGATATGCAGTTGCTGCAAGCATATGAGTTGAATAACAGAAATGCAATAATAAAGGTAAATGAGAGATGTTTCCCATTGTGTAGTGTTTGTGAATCCAGAAATGTGTATTGATTTTTATTTTAATTGTAAATGTAATTTTATTGAAATAATAATGTGTTACTAGTGATGGGGATTTGTAGTTGATGTAATCTAAAAGTGTTAAAAATATTTATGGTGTGGTGAATATTTAATATTAAAAAACATAAGTCCACCATAGGGAAATAGTCATTTCTTTATCTATTTATCATAGCTGGGTCTAACGCATGAAATCATGTATTTTCTAGCGCTGGTATTTGGAGTTTTTCAGTCTACGCTATTTGCGTGCGTTAGGGAAATGAGGGTTTCGCGTGCACGAGCACGTCTTCCCAATAGAAGTCAATGGAGGCTCCAAAGATTTCTATATTTTTTTTTCTAAGACTGGTTTTCCTCGTAAAGTGAGTGACGTCATGAGCTTGTGTGAAAAAGTCGCTAAATCGTGTTCTTTTTGTAATAAATAAATATTTTGTGTATGTAATGTGGTGTATATTGTTTGTATGCATCGATGAGTGTATGTTTGTGATAATGTTATTCGTTAGATGTAGGTATATGAGGGTCTTTTCCCGTATGTCCATGTAAGTCAATGGGAAAATGGATTTGTGTGGATTTTTTTCAAACACCCGAGATCTCGCAACTTTAATCCTTTGTATTTTAAAGAAAAAATAAAAAATACGAAAAATAAAGATAGTGTTGTGTTTGTATGAGTGTAAGTGTACTTTGTGTAATATTTGTTTTGTGATTCGTGGATGTTTTTTTGTGCGGTATATGTTTACTACTGGGTCTGAGGTGGCGGTAGAAAGTTGAGCGTTAGGTGTATTTTGAGTCGCGGTAAATAAACTCTAAATACCGGAGTGCGTAAAAAACCCGCGTTAGGAGCCTCTAACGCTGGTTTTGACGGCTACCGCCGAACTCTAAATCTAGGCCATAGTGTGTATATACATAGTGTTCCATGTGGTGTCATAGCAGAGATTGTGGCAAACATATAGGGGTCTCAGCACATAGACTCTCAGATTCAGTTTGTGCTGTTATCAGTATCGCTGTTCTTTAACCGATGCCCATAGCAGGTGTACCTCCCGCTCCTGACAGCGGCACTGTAATGAGCAACACATATAGCCAGCTACTCAGGTCCCGCACTTCGCTTCTATGGCACAGGCTTGAGGGGTTGTGGGAGTCGATCCATCCATGAAGTGGAAAGCTTAGATCGTCTATGTGGATCGACTGGTGTGGTGCCGCTCTCTTAGGACCAACTGTATATGCGCTCAACTCTGTTTCTTTAAATATTTCCGGAATGATATATACATGATTCGGCATTCTCATGTTGTTCTGCGACCTCCTCAGTCCCTGCTGCTGTGTGGAGGCTATCGGCCAAAATAGGTGAGAGGGATCCTGCAGACCGGCTTCCCTGTCATAAACCAGGAAACAGGGTACAAAGTCCACAGTGGGGCTGGAAGCCGGTAGTGGGGCCGAAGCTCTCTGTCTTGCGGGTATTAGGGTAATCTTTTCTTTACACCGTTCTCGTGTTCCCAAGATAGGAGTCTCAATCACCTGGTCATCTCCGTTAGGCAGGTCTAGGATGGGAGGTATCGGGGGAGAAGCAGGCAAGGGGTTAGTCTGCTGGTTCTCCTCTGTTTCTTGTGCGATAGCGTCGTTGATGGGTCTTATGGTCGCATCCCGCAAGGACTGAGCCAGTTCCACAAACTGCTCAGACATTTTCTTTTCCAGCTGTGCGAACAGGACTTCGATGGTATCATAGCATAACTGTGAATCCATGTCAGGAATATCACCGTGATCAGCAGAGATGGTAAACCACTTATTGCTGCCATATTCTTTGGACTTCTCATTACATGGTAGGGTCTGGTGGTACCCCTATGTGGCGTGCAAGTGGTGCAGGTGCTGACTGATACTCTTTGAATTTGCCTCTGAGGAGGAACCTTCTAACTCACGGTCCATTCCTTCATCCAAGTCTCATTTCTCTGAAGCTGACTGCTTGGAGATTGAACGCTTAGTTCCGTCTAAGCGTGGTTTTTCTGTGTCGGTCATTGAGACCATGATTCAGGCTCGCAAGCCTGTTACTAGAAAGATTTATCATAAGGTATGGCGTAAATATCTTTATTGGTGAGAATCCAAGGGCTACTCTTGGAGTAGGGTCAGGATTCCTAGGATTTTGTCTTTTCTCCAGAAGGTTCTGGAAAAAGGATGGTCAGTCAGTTCTCTGAAGGGTCAGATTTCTGCATGATCTATTTTGTTGAATAAGCGTCTGGCAGATGTGCTGGATGTTCAATCCTTTTGTTAGGCCTTGGTCAGAATCAGGCCTGTGTTTAAGTTGGTTGCTCTTCCTTGGAGCCTTAACCTAGTTCTTTAAGTTTTGCAGCAGGCTCCATTTGAGTTAATGCATTCCATAGATATTGAGTTGCTATCTTGGAAGGTTTTGTTTCTTATTGCTATCTCTTCTGCTGGGAGAGTTTCTGAACTCTTGGCCTTGCAGTATGATTTGCCTTACCTTATCTTTCATGCAGATAAGGCGGTTCTTCATACTAAATTGGGGTTTTCTTCCAAAAGTGTTTTTTCGGATAGAAATATTAATCAGAAAGCTAATGCTACTTCTCTTTCTCTCTGGTTGAGAAGTATGATCCGTTTTGCTTATGAGACTGCTAGACATCAGCCTCCTGAGAGAATAACAGTCCACTAGGGCTGTTTCGTCTTCTTGAGCTTTCAAAAATGAAGCTTCTGTGGATCAGATTTCGGTTGAATGACTGGGGATTGTAGGTGGGGAAGTGACACTTAACAGCTTTGTTGTGATGCTCTTTGCCTCCTCCTGCAGAGTAATATTCCCACTAGTAATTGATGACGTTGTGGACTCACCATATCCAGAAAGAATTTTTTTTATCAGGTAAGCACAAATTTAGTTTTTTCTACAGGTCTCTGTAAGGAGTATGTGTAATTTCACGCCTTGTTGGGTGTCTTCCTGTCGGACAGCTAGACTGCAGGTAAGTGCTTTTGTCTTCTAGGTCTTGGAGACTTGCACTTCAGAAGAATATGTCATATGCAGTAGATGGGGAAATTTTTAAAATCCTTTATACAGGATTTTCTTTGGCAGTGGGCAGGCACATTATGTATGTTGAGACTAGGGGTTAATCTTCCTTTATTGGGACTTTTTTCCTCTTTGGGCTAATTTTGTTGAAATACTTTTAGTATGTGTGTGGCTTATGTTTTATACAGGGATTTATGTATAAACTTAAAATTTGGCAGTTGCTTTTCTTTGCTTGCTTAGCTAGAACAGACTAACTGACAAACTGCTTTAGTTTGAAACCAGTATAGAAGCAACAAAGTAGCAATTCCCAAAGCATCAATCCGGAGATAACATGTAGTTTAAAACATCCATTTTATTGACAAAAAGTTTAAATGAACAAAAGGGCACAGCACACAGTAACTGCAGCTGACGCGTTTCCTGCCTTTGCGGCACTTCCTCAGAGCTGGAATACAGGTGAAGTTGTAAGCCTTAAATTGCAGGTGTAGTTGCTCATCCAAACCAATCATCTGACAGAACCACTGTCTTAGTTTATTCAAACTGCAAACGAGCAACCAGACTCGCAATTCCTAGAGCTTAATCATTATTCAATAGACACTCACATGGCATATCAATTTAATATATAACAATATGAAAAAAATGTACATGCAAAACTAAAAAAGTTTGGAATGGAATTCTTATATGCTTATGATGTTATTAAGGTCTGTATGGCTAAATATAGATATTGAAATACATATTCGTTATATTTCTACAGTAACAAAGGATAAACAATGTATAGAAGATTAATGCAAACAGTGATCATAAATTACCCTCAAAACAATGTACTGATCTAACTCCAATTTAGCCATAACTAACCATATCTTCTGGAGAAAAAAAAAGATCCTAATTTAGATGAGCAAATTTATTTACCCAGTTAGCTCCGATCTATAAATAACTTGATTAATCTTATTAATGCCTGTAGGGTGTCCTGTTTTAAGGGTATAAATCCAAAAGACTTATTTCTTGCTTAGGATCATATATCTGTCTCCACCCCTTACATTGGCCACTTTCTCATCAAATGTCCCAAGTCTCTATGGCGTCACATACAGTGCCCTGCAGTTCCTCTCAGCCTCCTGGATGAGTTTATTTGCCTGCAGATTTTGCTGCACAGGTATCTTCTGCAGCCTTATCTGTTTTTCCTATGCTGGAAAAATGCAAGAGGAAAATTAGATATTCAGATAGTAGAGTTTCTTTTCCACCTACTGCTACGCAGGTTGTCCTCCCTCATAAGTCTGATGAGGAGGCTATGCCTGTAGCCTCTGAGGGTGAAATCTCAGATTCAGACAGTATTATTCCTTCATCTGATACTGAAGAAGTAAACTTCAGATTTAAGCTTGAACACCTTTGTGTACTGTTAAAGGAGGTATTGGCTACTTTTGACAACTCCAATACTTCTGTCTTTGTCAACCCTAAGAAGTCTAGTAAATTTAAATACTATGATGTTCCTTCCTCTGGAAGTTTTTCCTGTCCCAGACCGTGTGACGGAGATTATTTCACAAGAATGGGAGAAGCCAGGGATTCCTTTCTCCCCATCTACCGTATTTAAAAATATGTTTCCTGTTGCTGACTCCATTAAAGATTCTTGGCGCACGGTGCCTAAAGTAGAAGGGGCTATTTCAACTCTGGCTAAGAGAACTACGATCCCTATAGAGGATAGCTTCTCCTTTAAGGATCCCATGGACAAAAAGCTGGAAGCTTATTTGAAGAAGATGTATGTTCATCAAGGTCTTTAATGTCAACCTGCAGTTTTTATTGCCACTGTAGCAAGTGTGGCATCTTATTGGTGTGACGCCTTGGCTGAATCAGTTTTAGTAGAGACTCTGTTGGAGGAGATAAAAGATAGGATTAAGGCTCTCAAACTAGGCAATTCCTTTATTTCTGATGCTAATATGCAAGTTATTAGACTGGGAGCCAAAATGTCTGGCTTCACTGTTCTAGCCCGCAGGGCATTGTGGTTAAAATCTTGGTCAACATTTTGGATCTACACTTTGCTCCACTAGGTATAAATAAAGAAATAGACTGGAGTGTTACCTTGTGATATACATTTGTATTTTTTTTATTTTTTTCTCTTCTTTTCTATTTTTGGATTTGTGATAATGTACATAAAAGTAAATGCTAAGCATTGTGTTACAAATAATGTATTTCTTTCATGTAATTAGCAAGAGTCCATGAGCTAGTGACGTATGGGATATACATTTCCCAAACCTCAAAATGCCTACAAATACACCCCTCACCACACCCACAAATCAGTTTTACAAACTTTGCCTCCCATGGGCATGAGGTGGTGAAGTAAGTTTGTGCTAGATTCTACGTTGATATGCGCTTCGCAGCAGGCTGGAGCCCGGTTTTTCCCTTTTCAGATCGACGATATACTCTTATATACCATTACCTCTACTGATTCTCGTTTCAGTACTGGTTTGGCTTTCTACTACATGTAGATGAGTGTCCTGGGGTAAGTAAGCCTTATTTTTTGTGACACTCTAAGCTATGGTTGGGCACTTTTATATAAAGTTCTAAATATATGTGTTTAAACATTTATTTGCCTTGATTCAGGATGTTCAATATTCCTTATTTCAGACAGTCAGTTTCATTATTGGGATAATGCATTTGAATTAAACATTTTTTCTTACCTTAAAAATTGACTTTTTTTCCTGTGGGCTGTTAGGCTCGTGGGGGCTGAAAATGCTTCATTTTATTGCGTCATTCTTGGCGCGGACTTTTTTGGCGCAAAAATTTTCTTTGTCATTTCCAGCGTCATACTTGTCGCCGGAAGTTGCGTCATGTTTTTGACGTTTCCGCGCCAAAAATGTCGGCGTCACTTATTTAGGCGCCAAATAATGTGGGCGTCTTTTTTGGCGCTAAAAAATATGGGCGTCATTATTGTCTCCACATTATTTAAGTCTAGTTGTTTATTTGCTTTTGGTTGCTAGAAGCTTGTTCATTGGCATTTTTTCCCATTCCTGAAACTGTCATTTAAGGAATTTGATAAATTTTGCTTTATATGTTGTTTTTTCTATTACATATTGCAAGATGTCTCAGATTGACCCTGAATCAGAAGCTACTTCTGGAAAATCACTGCCTGATGCTGGATCTACCAAAGTTAAGTGTATTTGCTGTAAACTTGTGGTAACTGTTCCTCCAGCTGTTGTTTGTGATGAATGTCATGATAAACTTGCTAATGCAGATAACATTTCCTTTAGTGATGTTCCATTACCTGTTGCTGTTCCATCAACATCTAATAATTCAGGGTGTTCCTGTTAATATAAGAGATTTTGTTTCTAAATCTATTAGGAAGGCTATGTCTGTTATTCCTGCTTCCAGTAAACGTAAAAGGTCTTTTAAAACTTCTCATTTTCCAGATGAATTTTTAAATGAACATCATCATTCTGATTCTGTTTCTGATGATGATTTGTCTGGTTCAGAGGATTCTGTTTCAGAGATTGACACTGATAAATCTTCATATTTATTTAAAATGGAATTTATTCGTTCTTTACTTAAAGAAGTCTTAATTGCATTAGAAATAGAGAAATCTGGTCCTCTTAATACTAAATCTAAACGTTTAAATACAGTTTTTAAACCTCCTGTAGTTATTCCGGAGGTTTTTCCCGTCCCTGATGCTATTTCTGAAGTAATTTCCAGGGAATGGAATAATCTGGGTAATTCATTTACTCCTTCTAAACGGTTTAAGAAATTATATCCTGTGCCATCTGACAGATTAGAGTTTTGGGACAAAATCCCTAAGGTTTATGGGGCTATCTCTACTCTTGCTAAACGTACTACTATTCCTACGGCAGATAGTACTTCCTTTAAGGATCCTTTAGATAGGAAAATTGAATCCTTTCTAAGAAAAGCTTATTTATGTTCAGGTAATCTTCTTAGGCCTGCTATATCTTTGGCGGATGTTGCTGCAGCTTCAACTTTCTGGTTGGAGGCTTTAGCACAACAAGTAACAGATCATAATACTCATAGCATTGTTAATCTTCTTCAACATGCTAATAACTTTATTTGTGATGTCATCTTTGACATCATTAGGGTTCATGTCAGGTATATGTCTTTAGCTATTTTAGCTAGAAGAGCTTTATGGCTTAAAACTTGGAATGCTGATATGTCTTCTAAGTCAACTTTGCTTTCCCTTTCTTTCCAAGGTAATAAATTGTTTGGTTCACAGTTGGATTCTATTATTTCAACTGTTACTGGGGGGAAAGGAACTTTTTTACCACAGGATAAAAAATCCAAAGGTAAATATAGGGCTGCTAATCGTTTTCGTTCCTTTCGTCACAATAAGGAACAAAAGCCTGATCCTTCCCCTACAGGAACGGTATCAGTTTGGAAACCATCTCCAGTCTGGAATAAATTGAAGCCTTTTATAAAGCCAAAGCCAGCTCCCAAGTCCACATGAAGGTGTGGCCCTCATTCCAGCGCAGCTGGTAGGGGGCAGATTACGATTTTTCAAAGAAATTTGGATCAATTCGATTCACAGTCTTTGGATTCAGAACATTGTTTCTCAAGGGTACAGAATAGGTTTCAAGATAAGGCCTCCTGCAAGAAGATTTTTTCTTTCTCGCGTTCCAATAAATCCAGTGAAGGCTCAAGCATTTCTGAAATGTGTTTCAGATCTAGAGTTGGCTGGAGTAATTGTGCCAGTTCCAGTTCTGGAACAAGGTCTGGGGTTTTACTCAAATCTATTCATTGTACCAAAGAAGGAGAATTCCTTCAGACCAGTACTGGATTTAAAAATATTGAATCGTTATGTAAGAATACCAACATTCAAAATGGTAACTATAAGGACTATTCTGCCTTTTGTTCAGCAAGGGCATTATATGTCCACAATAGATTTACAAGATACATATCTGCATATTCCGATTCATCCAGATCACTATCAGTTTCTGAGATTCTCTTTTCTAGACAAGCATTACCAGTTTGTGGCTCTGCCGTTTGACCTAGCAACAGCTCCAAGGATTTTTACAAAGGTTCTCGGTGCCCTACTATCTGTAATCAGAGAACAGGGTATTGTGGTATTTCCTTATTTGGACGATATCTTGGTACTTGCTCAGTCTTCACATTTAGCAGAATCTCATACGAATCGACTTGTATCGTTTCTTCAAGAACATGGTTGGAGGATCAATTTACCAAAGAGTTTGTTGATTCCTCAGACAAGGGTAACCTTTTTAAGTTTCCAGATAGATTGTGTCCATGACTCTGTCGTTAACGGACAAGAGACGTCTGAAATTGGTTTCAGCTTGTCGAAACCTTCAGTCTCAATCATTCCCTTCGGTAGCCTTATGCATGGAAATTCTAGGTCTTATGACTGCTGCATCGGATGCGATCCCCTTTGCTCGTTTTCACATGCGACCTATTCAGCTCTGTATGCTGAACCAGTGGTGCTGGGATTATACAAAGATATCACAATTAATATCTTTAAAACTGAATGTACGACACTCTCTGACGTGGTGGACAGACCACCATCGTTTAGTTCAGGGGGCTTCTTTTTTTCCTCCAACCTGGACTGTGATCTCAACAGATGCAAGTCTGACAGGTTGGGGAGCTGTATGGGGGTCTCTGACAGCACAGGGGGTTTGGGAATCTCAGGAGGCGAGATTACCAATCAACATTTTGGAACTCCGTGCGATTTTCAGAGCTCTTCAGTCGTGGCCTCTTCTAAAGAGAGAGTCATTCATTTGTTTTCAGACGGACAATGTCACAACCGTGGCATATGTCAATCATCAAGGAGGGACTCACAGTCCTCTGGCTATGAAAGAAGTATCTCAAATACTTTTATGGGCGGAATCCAGCTCCTGTCTAATTTCTGCGGTTCACATCCCAGGTATAGACAATTGGGAAGCGGATTATCTCAATTGCCAGACGTTACATCCGGGCGAATGGTCTCTTCACCCAGAAGTATTTCTTCAGATTGTTCAATTCTGGGGACTTCCAGAAATAGATCTGATGGCTTCTCATCTAAACAAGAAGCTTCCCAGGTATCCTCAGGCGGAAGCAGTGGATGCATTGTCTCTTCCTTGGAAGTATCATCCTGCCTATATCTTTCCGCCTCTAGTTCTTCTTCCAAGAGTGATTTCCAAGATTCTAAAGGAGCGTTCGTTTGTTCTGCTGGTGGCTCCAGCATGGCCTAACAGGTTTTGGTATGCGGATCTTGTTCGGATGGCTACTTGCCAACCATGGACTCTTCCGTTAAGACCAGACCTTCTATCGCAAGGTCCTTTTTTCCATCAGGATCTCAAATCCTTACATTTGAAGGTATGGAGATTGAACGCTTGATTCTCAGTCATAGAGGTTTCTCTGACTCTGTGATTAATACTATGTTACAGGCTCGTAAAACTGTATCTAGGAAGATATATTATCGAGTCTGGAAGACTTAGATCTCTTGGTGCTCTTCTCATCATTTTTCCTGGCATTCTTTTAGAATTCCTAGAATTTTACAATTTCTTCAGGATGGTCTGGATAAAGGTTTGTCTGCAAGTTCTTTGAAAGGACAAATTTCTGCTCTTTCTGTGTTGTTTCACAGAAAGATTGCTAATCTTCCTGATATTCATTGTTTTGTTCAGGCTTTGGTTCGTATCAAACCTGTCATTAAGTCAATCTCTCCTCCTTGGAGTTTGAATTTGGTTCTGGGGGCTTTACAAGCTCCTCCGTTTGAACCTATGCATTCTCTGGACATTAAATTACTTTCTTGGAAAGTCCTGTTTCTTTTGGCCATCTCTTCTGCTAGAAGAGTTTCAGAGTTATCTGCTCTTTCTTGTGAATCTCCTTTTCTGATTTTTCATCAGGATAAGGCGGTGTTGCGAACTTCATTTAAATTTTTACCTAAAGTTGTGAACTCTAACAACATTAGTAGAGAAATTGTGGTTCCTTCATTATGTCCTAATCCTAAGAATTCTAAGGAAAGATCGTTGCATTCTTTGGATGTAGTTAGAGCTTTGAAATATTATGTTGAAGCTACTAAGGATTTCCGAAAGACTTCTAGTCTATTTATTATCTTTTCTGGTTCTAGGAAAGGTCAGAAGGCCTCTGCCATTTCTTTGGCATCTTGGTTAAAATCTTTGATTCATCATGCTTATGTCGAGTCGGGTAAAACTCCGCCTCAAAGGATTACAGCTCATTCTACTAGGTCAGTTTCTACTTCCTGGGCGTTTCAGAATGAAGCTTCAGTTGATCAGATTTGCAAAGCAGCCACTTGGTCTTCTTTGCTAAATTCTACCATTTTGATGTGTTTTCTTCTTCTGAAGCAGTTTTTGGTAGAAAAGTACTTCAGGCAGCTGTTTCAGTTTGATTCTTCTGCTTATAATTTCAGTTTTTTTCATTATAAGATTTAAACTTTATTTTGGGGTGTGGATTATTTTTCAGCGGAATTGGCTGTCTTTATTTTATCCCTCCCTCTCTAGTGACTCTTGCGTGGAAGCTCCACATCTTGGGTATTTATTATCCCATACGTCACTAGCTCATGGACTCTTGCTAATTACATGAAAGAAAACATAATTTATGTAAGAACTTACCTGATAAATTCATTTCTTTCATATTAGCAAGAGTCCATGAGGCCCACCCTTTTTGTGGTGGTTATGATTTTTTTGTATAAAGCACAATTATTCCAATTCCTTATTTTTTTATGCTTTGGCACTTTTTTCTTATCACCCCACTTCTTGGCTATTCGTTAAACTGATTTGTGGGTGTGGTGAGGGGTGTATTTGTAGGCATTTTGAGGTTTGGGAAACTTTGCCCCTCCTGGTAGGAATGTATATCCCATACGTCACTAGCTCATGGACTCTTGCTAATATGAAAGAAATTAATTTATCAGGTAAGTTCTTACATAAATTATGTTTTTTATTCTTCTAGATCACTGAGTATTAGAAGTGATGGCCTTTTCTTACCACTAGATGGAGCTGTGAACTTTTGAATGTTTGCATCTGATTGTTAATAATGATTAATATATACCTGTAACAGGTAAAAGTCTCCTCCCTAACTGGGAATATAGGTGTGGTTGTTAGGCCTTGTTTTTATCTCACATGATTAAGGTCTTTTGACCGAAACGTCGTGCTGTGTATCTGCTGATGTCCCAAATAAAGCTTTTTTGAATTACAGTTGTGGTGGTGCTGTTCTTTCTTTGGAAATTCACTGGATTTGAGGTTTGGGCAGAACCTGGGAATCGTGCACCTGTACTTTGCAGTGCCTATGCTGGGCCTTCCTTATGGTAACTATATATGCTGACTGCCTGTGGCTACGTGCATTGGTAATCTGCCTGAAGATTATTTACCACTGGTAAAATGGAAGAAAATGGGACTGAACCTAGAACTTTTACTTATAGTGATCTAGAAGCTGCACGTATCACAACTCTTGTACGTGGCTCAAGGACCTTTCTACAAACTCCATCATTAGAGAATGCTACAAAAGAATATGAAAAACTAGCCAAAAAGAACATAGCCTATGAACTACATGCTACTACCTTGGCTGAGTACCATCGGGTTCAACGTATACCCAAAGGCCTGCGCATGAATATGAGACCCACTCTCATGCGAGAAAATGAGTATTGTGAAAAATGTACCTATGTGCTTAATAAGTGCTCATTTGACTTACTTGTTTTGACGGTCGAATATCTGCAACGGGACCTGGATGCCCAGAAGGAAGTGTTGACACATTTGGAGGAAACTCTGAAGTCGTCACTATCAATGAATGATCTTGATAAGCTGATGACATCTGTTAAAACAACAATTGCAGAATTAAAGTCTACAATCGAAAACAGGAAAAGGCAGAAATTCCAAAGAGACAAAGAAGATTATAGAAGTGGTAAAGTATACCGCTGGACCCAAGATGATGACAGGAGGAAACCTGGCTCCAACAGATGGCGTAGACCACGCGGTGCACGTGAGGGAAGCGCAAGCCTGACGTCATCAGGAAACGAAGTCCTCGGGGGACTCAGGAGGAAACGGAGGAGAGGCGGCAGAAAACATCGCCGCAAACAAGATGGATATGGGTCCGAAAATCTCCAAGTCTCAGAGGGTAACCCGAAGCAGGAACACCCGCAACTAATGGTGAATATCTCGGACCAGGAGTTAACAGACATTGAAAAAGAGGTATTGCAGAAAGGGCTATCTTTTTGCCCTATAACACGCTGTGATTTTTTCTCAATGCAGAAGGACTTGCATACCTTTTTTAGAAATATTAAGTTAAAAGCATTTTTTTCTAATCAAGATGAAATCACTGTTAACCCTGTAGGGGAAGGTAATCTACCATTATGTAACAATAATTTATTGTTGAATGCATTAGACCTGAGAAATAAGAGCTCTTTTACACCTAACATATATAACAACAGTATTGAAACATTTATGCAATTAGTTCTTAAGGATATAGATGTGTTAAAGTGTAAATATAATAATTCTCCTGTATTTAAAAAGGGTGTTCAAGGAAATTTCTCCAAGGAGGAAAGGCTTGCTTTATCTAAACTTAAATCCAATAATACCATAATTTGCAAGCCTGCCGACAAGGGCGGAGCCACTGTAGTGTTGGATAGATCATACTATATAAGAGAAATAGAATCACAACTCCAGGATCAAGAAGTATATAAATTATTGGATTATGGATCTTGTTAATTGTGTCAATAGGGCAGTGTGTAATGGAATGATAACTTCTAAAGAACAAAAGTTTCTTATTCCAGAGACATTCTTTATACCAGTCCTTTACACACTGCCTAAGATCCATAAGAACAAACAAACTCCTCCAGGACGCCCTATTGTGGCCAGTACCAACTCCATATTAACTAATGTTTCTAAATATTTAGACAAGATCCTGAGACCTTTTGCGGTACAATCTATGTCATATATTAAAGACACAGGTGATTTTATAGCTAAATTGGAATCTTTAGAACTACAGTGTGATAAATCTATCATTTTTTCCTTAGATGTTACATCTTTGTACACATCAATTACACATGAGTGAGCTAGGAGCAATGAGACAAGCTATTTTTACTAGCAATAAATTTACTGACTTTCAGTGTGAATTTATTCTTGAATTATTGCAAATGGTTCTTTACTGCAATTTTTTCCTCTTTCAGGATTCTTTTTATATTCAATGCCAAGGTACTGCAATGGGGTCCAATGTCGCCCCACATATGCCAATGTCTTCATGAATATCTATGAGGAGAGATTTGTGTATACTCATAGAGCATTCCTACAACATGGGATATGCTTAGTTATATATATAGACGACATATTTGGCATATGGGGGGGCGACATGGATTCCTTGCTTGGTTTTGCAGCAGACTTGAACATCTCTACCAGACACATTAAACTAAAATTAGTGAGTAGCGAAGAATCAATAGATTTTCTTGATACAACTGTGTATAAAAAAGATTGGAGATTACTAGTTGATTTATATAGGAAAGATAGTGACAGAAACAGTTTGTTAAAATACGAGAGTGCCCACTATCCTCCTTTGATCAATAGCCTACCCAAAAGTCAACTGCTCAGGGTGAAAAGATTGTGTCTGATGAGGTCCTAGTACAGACTAGATTAAAGGAAATGGGTAGTCTCTTTTTACAAAGGGGTTATCCAAAGCCACTAGTGGAACAACAAATTAGAGAAGTTGGTAATATATCTAGGACATCTATCTTAAAGGGTAATTACAATAATAAAAGGAAGAAGGATAAGGATAAGCGAATGATTTTTGTATCTCAATTTAACCCTTTGAGTAATAAAATAACTAAGATTATTAGGAAACACTGGTCTATATTAAGGACCTTGAATCCTAATATTGCTGAGTTTCAGGAAGTACCCATGCCCGCCTACCGGCGGTGCAATAACATAAAAGATGTTCTTGTTAAAGCTGACATAGGGTCTAAGAGGAAAAATTTCCAAACCTTTCTGTCTACCCCTAAAGTGGGCTGTTTTCCCTGCTTGGGGTGTTGCAATTGTAGTAACATCATAAAAGGAGATCACTTTGTACATCCCCTTAATGGGAGAAAGTATAAAATCCCAGGTTATTTTACTTGTAACTCTGAGTATATTATATATTTTATTAAGTGTCCTTGTTCGAAAATTTATATTGGGGAGTCTACCAGAAGGGTTAGGGACAGGATCAACGAACACAAATCCAATATACATTGTGGCAATAGAGATGCTCCTGTCTCTAACCACTTCTTACAGGCAGAACACAATATATCTCAACTCAGATATCAAATAATTGAACAAGTTAGAAAACCAAGGAGGGGAGGTGATAGACAGAGAATGTTAAAGTGTAGAGAAACATTTTGGATCTACACTTTGCAATCTTTGGCTCCACTAGGTATGAATAAAGAAATAGACTGGAGTGTTACCTTGTGATATACATTTGTATTTTTTTAATTTTTTTCTCTTCTTTTCTATTTTTGGATTTGTGATAATGTACATAAAAGTAAATGCTAAGCATTGTGTTACAAATAATGTATTTTTATTCTTCTAGATCACTGAGTATTAGAAGTGATGGCCTTTTCTTACCACTAAATAGAGCTGTGAACTTTTGAATGTTTGCATCTGATTGTTAATAATGATTAATATACACCTGTAACAGGTAAAAGTCTCCTCCCTAACTGGGTATATAGGTGTGGTTGTTAGGCCTTGTTTTTATCTCACATGATTAAGGTCTTTTGACCGAAACGTCGTGCTGTGTATCTGCTGATGTCCCAAATAAAGCTTTTTTGAATTACAGTCGTGGTGATGCTGTTCCTTCTTTGGAAATTCAACTGATGTTACCTCTCAGTCCAAGCTTCTGCCGCTTCCTTACAAGGGGAAGACCTTGTTTGGACCTGGTCTGGCATTAATAATTTCTGATATTACGGGTGGAAAAGGGTCTTTTCTACCGCAACACAAGAACAACAGACTTAAAGGACGTCAAAGTAATTTTCGTTCCTTTCGTAACTTCAAAGGTCAAACATCTTCCTCTCCCAAGCAGGAGCAGTCCAAGTCTTCTTGGAAGCCCAATCAGTCTTGGAATAAGGGGAAGTAATCAAAGAAACCCTCAGCTGAATTTAAGTCAGCATGAAGTTTCGGCCCCCGGTCCGGGTTCAGATCAAGTGAGGGGCAGACTTTCCCTGTTTTGTCAAGCATGGAGATTAGATGTCCCAGATCCTTGAGCTGTGGACATAGTATCTCAGGGTTACAAAAAAGAATTCAAAACTTTCCCTCCCAGGCGCAGATTCCACCTCTCAAGACCAAGTAAAAAGAGAGGCATTCTTGAACTGGGAGTGATTGTTCCAGTTCCAGTAAGGGAACAGGGTCTAGGATTCTATTCAAATCTGTTTGTGGTTCCCAAAAAAGAGGGAACTTTTTGACCCATTTTAGACCTAAAGTGCCTCTACAAGTTTCTCAGGGTACCATCCTCCAAAATGGAAGCCATTCGTTCCATTCTTCCTTTGGTCCAAGAGGGTCAGTTCATGACGAACATAGACCTGAAGGATGCATATCTTCATGTTCACCTCCACAGGGATCATCACAAATTCCTGAGATTCGCCTTTCTAGACAAACACTTTGCCACAGCTCCCAGAATTTTCTCAAAGGTTCTGGGGGCTCTCTTGGCAGTGATCATGTCTCTGGGAATTGCAGTGGCGCAATAACTGGATGACATATTGGTTCAGGCACCATCATCAACAAGCAAACTCTCAGATCAGAGATCTTGTTGTCTTTTCTACGTTCCCACGGTTGGAGCGTAAAATTGGGAAAAGAGTTCCCTTGTTCCAGCTACAAGGGTGGTTTTCTTAGGAACCATAATAGATTCCCTATCTATGAAAAGTTTTGTGACGGAGGTCAGAAAATCCAAAATTCTCTCCTCTTGCCTCTTCAGTCTCTCTTCAGTCTACTGCCATTAGTGGCTCAATGTATGGAGGTAATTGGTCTGATGGTCGCTTCCATGGACATAATTCCCTTTGCTTGATTCCATTTGAGAGCTCTGCAATTATGCATGCTCAGACAATGGAATGGACTCCATTCGGATCTGTCTCAGAGGATAGATCTAGACCAGTCGACATGAGACTCTCTCCCGTGGTGGCTTTCTCAAGACCAACTGTCTCAGGGCACATACTTCTGGAGACCTTCCTGAGTGATTGTGACCACGGACACCAGCCTGCTAGGCTGGGGAGCAGTCTGGGACTCGTTAAAGGTACAGGGACTATGGACTCAGAAAGGAGTCTGCTCTCCCCATAAACATCTGGGAGTTGAGAGCGATTTACAATGCTCTGATGGCTTGACCTCAATTGTCCTTAGCCTGGTTTATCAGGTTTCAGTCGGACAACATCACTTTAGTGGCTTACATCAACCATCAGGGAGAAACTCGGAGTTCCTTAGCCATGAAGGAGGTGGCACGGATTATTCAGTGAGCGGAAGCTCACAATTGTTGTCTATTTGCCATCCACATTCCTGGAGTGGACAACTGGGAAGCAGATTTCCTAAGCAGACAGACATTTCATCCTGAGGAGTGGGCTCTTCATCCAGAGGTGTTCTCCAGGTTAACCCTCAAATGGGGGGTGCCAGAGTTGTATCTGATGGCGTCTTGGCAGAATTCCAAGCTTCCAAGGTATGGTTTAAGGTCAAGAGATCATCAGGCCGCTCTGATAGATGCTCTGGTGGTTCCTTGGGTTTTTGGTCTTGCATACCTGTTTCCAACGTTTGCGCTCTTTCCACAAGAGAGCATCATTAATTCTAATAGCTCCTGCATGGTCTTGCAGGATCTGGTATGCAGACCTAGTGAATATGTCTTCTCGGCCACTTTGGAGGTTGCCTCTGAGGAAGGACCTTCTAACTCAGGGTCCATTCCACCATCCAAATCTCGTTTCTCTGAAGCTGACTGCGTGGAGATTGAATGCATTGATTTTCTTAGTCAGTCATTGAGACCATGATCCAGGCTCCCGAGCCTGTTACTCAAAAAATTTACCATATGGTATGGCGTAAATACCTTTATTGGTGTGAATCTAAGGGCTACTCTTGGAGTAGGGTCAGGATTCCTAGAATTTTGTCTTTTCTCCAGGAAGGTCTGGAGAAAGGGTTGTCAGTCAGTTCTCTGAAAGGTCAGATTTCTGCATTATCTATTTTGTTACACAAGCGTCTGGCAGATGTGCCAGATGTTCAATCTTTTTCTCAGCCCTGGTCAGAATCAGGCCTGTGTTTAAACCTGTTGTGCCTCCTTGGAGCCTTATTCTTGTTCTTAAAGTTTTGCAGCAGGCTCCGTTTGAGCCAATGCATTCCATAGATATTAAGTTGCTATCTTGGAAGGTTTTGTTTCTTATTGCTACCTCTTCTGCTCGGAGAGTTTCAGAACTCTCGACTTTGCAGTGTGATTCGCCTTACCTTATCTGTCATGCAGATAAGGCTGTTCTTCGAACTAAATTGGGGTTTCTTCCTAAAGTGGTTTCGTATAGAAATATTAATCAGGAAATTGTTGTTCCTTTTCTCTGTCCCAATCCTTCTTCTCATAAAGAACGTCTGTTACACAACTTGGATGTTGTACATGCTCTAAAGTTCTACCTACAGGTCGATTTTCACCAGTCTTCTGCCCTGTTTGTTTCTCAGGAAAGTGTAAGGGTCAGAAGGCTACTTCTACTTCTCTTTCCCTCTGGTTGAGAAGTATGATTCGTTTTGCTTATGAGACTGCTGGACAGCAGCTTCCTGAGAGAATTACAGCTAATTTAGCTAGGGCTGTCTCCTCTTCATGGGCTTTCAAAGATGAAGCTTCTGTGGAACAGCTTTGCAAGGCTGCAACATGGTCCTCTCTGCATACTTTTTCCAAATTTTCCAAATTTGATACTTTTGCCTCGACTGAGGCCTCTTTTGGGAAAACGGTTCTTCAAGAGGTGGTGCCTTCTGTTTAGGTCTGCCTGTCTTGTTCTCCCTCCCTGTTCATTCTGTGTCCTCTAGCTTGGGTATTGTTTCCCAATAGTAATTGAATGATGTTGTGGACTCCATATCTTAGGAAAAAAACTAAATTTATGCTTACCTGATAAATTTCTTTCTTTCTGGAGAGTCCACCACCCCACCCTTTATTATGACAGTTATTTTTTACTAAATCTCAGGCACCTCTACACCTTTGTGCTATTCCTTTTCCATTTCCCTTCGGTCAAATGACGGGATTATGGGTAGGGGAGTGACAACAGCTTTGCTGTGGTGCTCTTTGCCTCCTCCTGCTGACCAGGAGTGATATTCCTACTAGTAATTGAATGACGTTGTGGACTCTCCATATCCGGAAAGAAAGAAATTTATCAGGTAAGCATACATTTTGTTATTTCCCCCTCTGGTCCTGCTTCCCAGAGTGATTTCAAAAATCAAAATTGAAGTAATATTTTTTAATCCTCGTAAGCCCCAGTGTGGCCTCACAGGATTTGGTATGCTGATCTGGTCCGAATGTCCAGTAGCCTACCGTGGCCTCTTTCTCTAAGGCAAGACCTTCTGTCTCAAGGTCCCTTATTCCATCTAGATCTAAAGTGTCTGAACTTAAAGGGACACTGAACCCAATTTTTTAATTTTGTGATTTAGATACAGCATGCAATTTTAAGCAACTTTCTAATTTACTCCTATTATCAATTGTTCTTCATTCTCTTGGTATCTTTATTTGAAAAAGAAGGCATCTAAACTATTTTTTGGCTCAGAATGCTGGACAACCATTGTTTATTGGTGGGTGAATTTATCCACCAATCGGCAAAAACAACCCAGGTTGTTCACCAAAAAATGGGCCAGCATCTAAACTTACATTCTTGCTTTTCAAATAAAGATACCAAGAGAATGAAGACATTTGATAATAGGAGTAAATTAGAAAGTTGCTTAAAATTGAATGCTCTATTTGAATCACGAAAGAAAAAAATTTGGGTTCAGTGTCCCTTCAATGGGATGGAAATTGAACGCTTATTTCTCAGTCATAGAGGATTCTCACATAGTTTGGAAAACTTTGAAAGGCAAAATCTCCAGTTCTTTGAAAGGCAAAATCTCTGCTCTTTCTATATTATTTCCTAGGAAAATTGCTAATCTTGCTGATGTTTATTGTTTTGCTCAGACTTTAATCCAGATTAAACCTGTTAGGCCTATTTCTCCTCCTTTGTAGTCTTAACCTAGTATTAAAAGTGTTAGAGGCTCCTCATTTTGAACCTATGCTTACATTGGAAATTAAACTACTTTCTTGGAAAGTGCTGTTTCTTTTTGCTATCTTTTCTGCTAGAAGAGTTTCTGAATTGTCTGCTCTCTCTTGTGAGTCTCCTTATCTGATTCTTTTCATCAGGATAAAGCTGTTTTGCAGACTACTTTTTAAATTTTTACCTAAAGTTAACTCTCACAACATTAAAGTGAAGGTCAATTTTTGCATATTGCAATACACCATTATAAAGCTTATTGTCCAAATATTACAGTCGCTAAGTTTATATTTGTATAGAACTCTTATTTTTCAACCAAAATATATATAGAAAATACCTCTGTTATTCTATCTGCTCCTCCCCTACAACACTTCCTTATTTATCTGTTGTGACGTCGCTGTAGTTCCTACAAACGGACTACGCTCGTGCACAACAGTATCTTCTAAATGCGCATGCGTGTCATATCCGTACCCTCAGTAGTTACTTTTAAATATTAGACCGCAATAGCTGCTGCAAGCATCTTAATCATTCTTACCCTTTTTGAATAAAGCTTGCCTCTGCTGCGATCGGGCGTAGTAACTGATACAATGGCTCAATTGATTCTGAGAAGGGAGAACGCATGTGCGTTTCGTGAACGAGCTGGACGATGATGGCGTTTTTTTTTTTAACGCATGCGCAGAACTTTGTAGTGACGCTAGAGAAAAGGGGATGGACGCCACGGGGTTAGACGATATATTGGCTAACAGAAATGTCAATCAATATAGGGAGTATGGCGGGCGGGTAATAAGACGAAAACGAAGGTGAAATAAAAGTTGAAAAATAGTAATGAGAACAATATTTACAATGAAATTGATGAATGAACATAATACTTAATTTTAGTCTGCTATTGAAAAATGTTAAGCAATGCGCCAGACTTGACCTTCACTTTAATAGGGAAATAACTTTCCATCCTTGTGTCCTAATCCCCCCAAAAATGCTACTGAAAATCACTGCATTCTTTGGCTGTTAGAAAATTCAAATATTATGTTGATGCTACTAAGGATTTCAGACAGACTTCTAGTCTGTCTGTTCTGTTTTCTGGTCCTAAGAAAAGTCAGAAGGCCTCTGCTATTTCTTTAGCCTCTTGGTTGAAACTTGTGATTCACAAAGCTTATTTGGAGGCAGGTCAGACTTTGCTTCTGAGAATTACAGATCATTCTACTAGATCGGTTGCCACATCGTGGGCTTTCAAGAATGAGTCTTCAGTTGATCAAATTTGCAAAGCAGCCACTTGGTCTTTTCAACATACTTTTACTAAATTTTACCTTTTTGATGTTTTGCCTTGTCAGAAGCAGCTTTTAGTAGAAAGGTCCTTCAGGCAGTTGTTTTAGTTTTATAATTGTGCCTATGTTTAGATTTTTTTATCATAAAGGACATTATTTGGATTATCGATTTAATTTTTGAGAAAAAAAGCTGTTTTTATTTTATCCCTCCCTTTCTTGTTACTCGTGGACTTCCACATATTGGGTATTATATCCTATACGTATCAGCTCGTGGACTCTTGCCACCTATATGAAAGACAATATAATTTATGTAAAAACTTACCTGATAAATGCATTTCTTTCATGGTGTCGAGAGCCCATGAGGCCCCATTCATTTTGGGTTCATTTTTTTTGTTTAAAGCACATCTTGTTTCCGGCTTCTTATTATTGGCTTTTACTCATTCTAAAACCTCACCACTTGGCTATTTCTAAAACTGAGGTATGTGTGAGGTGGGGGTGGGGGTTATAGGCTTTTGAGGTTTAGGAAACTTTACCTCCTACTGGTAGTAATGTATATCCCATACATAACAGCTCGTGGACTCTCGCCACTATGAAATAAATTACTTTATCAGGTAAGTTCTTACATAAATTATGTTTCTCCAACATTGGTGTGTCCGGTCCACGGCTTCATCCTTACTTGTGGGATATTCTCTTCCCCAACAGGAAATGGCAAAGAGTCCCAGCAAAGCTTGTCACATGATCCCTCCTAGGCTCCGCCCACCCCAGTCATTCTCTTTGCCGTTGCACAGGCAACATCTCCACGGAGATGGTTAAGAGTTTTTTGGTGTTTAAATGTAGTTTTATTCTTCTATCAAGTGTTTGTTATTTTAAAATAGTGCTGGTATGTACTATTTACTCTGAAACAGAAAATGATGAAGATTTCTGTTTGTAAGAGGAAGATGATTTTAGCAGACAGTAACTGAAATCAATTGCTGTTTCCACACAGGACTGTTGAGATGAAGTAACTTCAGTTGGGGGAAACAGTTAGCAGTCTTTTCTGCTTAAGGTATGACTAGCCATATTTCTAACAAGACCATGTAATGCTGGAAGGCTGTCATTTCCCCTCATGGGGACCAGTAAGCCATTTTCTTAGTTAAACATAAAAGAATAAAGGGCTTCAAAAAGGGCTTAAAAACTGGTAGACATTTTTCTGGGCTAAAACAATTGCTTTACTAGGCATATTATGCAGATTCTAACTAATTATTGGTATTATAATCTTGGGGAACGTTTAGAAAAACGGCAGGCACTGTGTTGGACACCTTTTTCAGATGGGGGCCTTTCTAGTTATAGACAGAGCCTCATTCTGGGACTGTATAGGGGTTAAATGTAAAAACGGCTCCGGATTTAAGGGTTAAAGCTCTGAAATTTGGTGTGCAATACTTTTAATGCTTTAAGACACTGTGGTGAAATTTTGGTGAATTTTGAACAATTCCTTCATACTTTTTCACATATTCAGTAATAAAGTGTTTTCAGTTTGAAATTTAAAGTGACAGTAACGGTTCTATTTTAAAACGTTTTTTGTGCTTTGTTGACAAGTTTAAGCCTGTTTAACATGTCTGTACCATCAGATAAGCTATGTTCTATATGTATGAAAGCCAATGTGTCTCCCCATTTAAATTTATGTGATAATTGTGCCATAGTGTCCAAACAAAGTAAGGACAGTATTGCAACAGATGATATTGCCCAAGATGATTCCTCAAATGAGGGGAGTAAACATGATACTACATCATCCCCTACTGTGTCTACACCAGTTATGCCCACACAGGAGGCCCCTAGTACATCTAGTGCGCCAATACTTATTACCATGCAACAATTAACGGCTGTAATGGATAACTCCATAGCAAATCTTTTATCCAAAATGCCTACTTATCAGAGAAAGCGCGATTGCTCTGTTTTAAACACTGAAGAGCAAGAGGACGCTGATGATAACTGTTCTGACATACCCTCACACCAATCTCAAGGGGCCATGAGGGAGGTTTTGTCTGATGGAGAAATTTCAGATTCAGGAAAAATTTCTCATCAAGCTGAACCTGATGTTGTGACATTTAAATTTAAATTAGAACATCTCCGCGCACTGCTTAAGGAGGTGTTATCTACTCTGGATGATTGTGACAATTTGGTCATTCCAGAGAAATTATGTAAGATGGACAAGTTCCTAGAGGTTCCGGTGCCCCCCGACGCTTTTCCTATACCCAAGCGGGTGGCGGACATAGTAAATAAAGAGTGGGAAAGGCCCGGCATACCTTTTGTTCCACCCCTATATTTAAGAAATTATTTCCTATAGTCGACCCCAGAAAGGACTTATGGCAGACAGTCCCCAAGGTCGAGGGGGAGGTTTCTACTCTAAACAAACGCACTACTATTCCTATCGAAGATAGTTGTGCTTTCAAAGATCCTATGGATAAGAAATTAGAGGGTTTGCTTAAAAAGATTTTTGTACAGCAAGGTTACCTTCTACAACCAATTTCATGCATTGTTCCTGTCACTACGGCAGCGTGTTTCTGGTTCGAGGAACTAGAAAAATCGCTCAGTAAAGAATATGGACAGAGTTCAAGCACTTAAATTGGCTAACTCTTTTGTTTTAGATGCCGCTTTGCAATTAGCTAGATTAGCGGCGAAAAATTCAGGGTTTGCTGTCGTGGCGCGCAGAGTGCTTTGGCTAAAGTCTTGGTCAGCGGATGTGTCTTCCAAGACAAAATTGCTTAACATTCCTTTCAAAGGTAAAACATTATTTGGACCTGATTTGAAAGAGATTATTTCAGACATCACTGGGGGAAAGGGCCACGCCCTCCCACAGGATAGGTCTTTTAAGGCTAATAATAAGCCTAATTTTCGTCCCTTTCGCAGAAACGGACCAGTCTCTAATTCTGTATCCTCTAAGCAAGAGGGTAATACTTCACAACCCAAACCAGCCTGGAAACCAATGCAAGGCTGGAACAAGGGTAAGCAGGCCAAGAAGCCTACCACTGCTACCAAAACAGTATGAAGGGATAGCCCCCGATCCGGGACCGGATCTAGTGGGGGGCAGACTTTCTCTCTTTGCTCAGGCTTGGGCAAGAGATGTTCAGGATCCTTGGGCGCTAGAAATAGTTTCTCAAGGTTATCTCCTGGAATTCAAGGAACTACCCCCAAGGGGAAGGTTCCACAGGTCTCAATTATCTTCAAACCAAATAAAGAGACAGGCATTCTTACATTGTGTAGAAGACCTGTTAAAGATGGGAGTGATACATCCAGTTCCAATAAGAGAACAAGGAATGGGATTTTATTCCAATCTGTTCATAGTTCCCAAAAAAGAGGGAACATTCAGACCAATTTTGGATCTAAAGATCCTAAACAAATTTCTCAGGGTACCATCGTTCAAAATGGAAACTATTCGAACGATCCTACCTACTATCCAGGAAAATCAATTTATGACTACCGTGGATTTAAAGGATGCGTACCTACATATTCCTATCCACAAGGAACATCATCAGTTCCTAAGGTTCGCTTTTCTGGACAAGCATTACCAGTTTGTGGCACTTCCATTTGGATTAGCCACTGCTCCAAGGATTTTCACAAAGGTACTAGGGTCCCTTCTAGCGGTTCTAAGACCAAGGGGCATTGCAGTAGTACCTTACTTGGACGACATCCTGATTCAAGCGTCGTCCCTGTCAAAAGCAAAGGCTCATACGGACATCGTCCTAGCCTTTCTCAGATCTCACGGATGGAAGGTGAACAAAGAAAAAAGTTCTCTGTCCCCGTCAACAAGAGTTCCCTTCTTGGGAACAATAATAGATTCCTTAGAAATGAGGATTTTTCTGACAGAGGTCAGAAAATCAAAACTTCTAAGCTCTTGTCAAGTACTTCATTCTGTTCCTCGTCCTTCCATAGCGCAGTGCATGGAAGTAATAGGATTGATGGTTGCAACAATGGACATAGTTCCTTTTGCACGAATTCATCTAAGACCATTACAACTGTGCATGCTCAGACAGTGGAATGGGGATTATACAGACTTGTCTCCGACGATTCAAGTAGATCAAAAGACCAGAGATTCACTCCGTTGGTGGCTGACCCTGGACAATCTGTCACAGGGAATGAGCTTCCGCAGACCAGAGTGGGTCATTGTCACGACCGACGCCAGCCTAGTGGGCTGGGGCTCGGTCTGGGAATCCCTGAAAGCTCAGGGTCTATGGTCTCGGGAAGAGTCTCTTATCCCGATAAACATTCTGGAACTGAGAGCGATATTCAATGCTCTCAGAGCTTGGCCTCAACTAGCAAAGGCCAAATTCATAAGGTTTCAGTCAGACAACATGACGACCGTTGCATATATCAATCATCAGGGGGGAACAAGGACTTCCCTGGCGATGAAAGAAGTGACCAAGATAATTCAATGGGCGGAGGATAACTTCTGCCACTTGTCTGCGATCCACATCCCAGGAGTGGAAAATTCGGAAGCGGATTTTCTGAGTTGTCAGACATTCCATCCGGGGGAGTGGGAACTCCATCCGGAAATCTTTGCCCAAATAACTCAATTATGGGGCATTCCAGACATCGATCTGATGGCGTCT
>NC_069500.1:276651840-276751840 GCF_027579735.1 Bombina bombina | reverse complement strand
AGTTAGTTCCTCTCAGCTCCTACGTGTAGTCAAAAACAACACAGAGGAGGCTCACAAGAAGAGACAACTACAAGCTATGGCCCAGAAATTCAAGGATAGAGGATACCCGGATCGTCTGATCGATGAACAATGTGAAAGAGCGCAAACACTCAATCAGCACTCACTTGGCAGCAAACCACCGAAGGTGACTGACTCACGGCTCAACTTTATTACCATGTTTTCACCTGCCTCACATAAGGTGAAGGAGGTGATTGAACAGCATTGGCCACTGGTTTCCACTGATACTACTCTCCCTTTTGAAGGGCTACCACCGCCAAGAATGGTTTACAGAAAAGCACAAAACTTGCGAGACCTTCTAGTTCACACCAATCCGATACGGAGCTACCAGAAAGATACCTGGATACCAAAAAAGAAGAATGGTTGCTATCGGTGTGGCAACTGTGTGACGTGCAATGGGATGATTGTGGGTAACAAATTTCATCACCCACATACCAATAAAATGTTTACGATACGACACAGATTAACCTGCACTTCAGACCATGTGATATATGTGATTGTGTGCCCATGTGCCCTATATTACGTTGGTAAAACGATAACAACCTTTAGGGAAAGGTTAGCCAATCACAAAACAGCTATCAGGATAGCCCTTGACAAAGGGTCCTCAGACCAACCGGTTGCACGCCATTTCCAACAGGCTGGACATGCAATTTCTTCTTTAAGAACAATCCTAATTGACCATGTACCCAAGTCCAGATGGGGCGGTGATAGGGCAAAGGCCCTTTTGCAGCTGGAGTCACGTTGGATACATCGCTTGGGTACTTTGACACCTAAAGGATTAAATATGACCATTGACTATAGTTGCTACTATAAGGGACTGTGAGCTTCCTCTCATCATGTTATTGAGAACAGTTATATATGGGTCCATATATTCTGATCTCTCTACCTATTCCTTGTCGCACATTGTATATATATTTTTTTCACTTTATCTGGTTTTAATCTTGTGGCAACACAGCTGGAGGGGCGGATCCACGTTTCTGCCCAATGATGATATCCTTAATTTGCAGCTTGCACTATCATATACCGTTGGTACTTTATGTACGGTTTGTGCATTTGTAGGATCCTACCTTCTAGCTGTGTAGCCAGTAGTTTGGGCATTACTTATACTGATACATCTTCTCGTATTGTGCGTGGACTGATGGGCTTATCTGTTAAATTTATTTTGTTGCAGAAACGATCTGCATTTTCCAGCACAGACATACTGTTTTTTAATAATAGCTATTACTACTTTAACATATGTGCCATTCATAGTGTGGCCACAGAGTCATTTCACAGAGAATAATATGTTATTAGTTTTTTGCTTCAATTATTACTTTGTGTATTTGCAATTATTAATACAAGTGATGGCTTATATTTGTTTGTAATTTTCCCCTAGCAACATGTTGTTATCAGCCGTTTCGTTTATTCTTATTACTATGACAACGACTGTTCCCATTCATTTGGCCCGCATGCATGCGCACTATGCGCACTGCGTGACGTGATGATGTCATATGCCCGACGTCGTTCACTGCACTTGCGCAGGCCACTTCAGCCTGCCACGTCCGGGTTTATCGTTATGCGATCTGTTCTACTTGCACATATGTGATGAACACCTGTAAGTTTGGCGGTTTTTTTCTAATTATTGTATCAGCTAATGCTCATTATTTTTCTTAGGGTATAGTATTTAAGCAACACTTGTGGGTTTATGTGTTATGTTCGTTTGGGGTGATCTTGCTACATGTGACCAAGGCCTCCCTGGTGGCGCCAAAACGTTATGTTCGTATTTCAATTAAAGGTGATATATCTACGCTTTTGTGCTGGCTTCTTATGCTGCTGAGTAAATTTTGAGATTTACACCGGATCCTTCTTACTAGCTGCTGCTTCTGTATATATATATATATATATATATATATATATATATATATATATATTGTGTATATATATATATATATATATATATATATATATACTATATATATATATACATATATATATATATATATATAGTAGTGAATAAAAGGGATGCACTCACCAGGATTTTGAAAGTTACCATTTAATGTAACGTTTCGAGGTGTTACCCCCTTCGTCAGACAATACTACAAAATAACAATCCACAACCTGTTACAAACCGTGTCTTTTAAACTACCCTAAGTGATACAGTTTTAGGTCAACACCTGTGATGCCACTCCCACAATTAGCATATAACAGGTGAGGGCCCCCACTGTGCGTGACTATCATATAGAAACCAAACAATAAATATATAGTGAACACCAAATCACACATATGCATGAAAGCACCATACAGGAGAAGTCATGCAGGACATTGCACAGAACTGGTTTGCAAACCAAAGAAAACAATGAAAAAACAATGAAAAAACCCCAGGGATAGAATAATAGTACTTGATAAGCTGTAAATACCTTAAGTTGATTGCTGCCGGCAGGTGGTTGTCATAGCAACCATATCAATAATACTACGGCCCCCAATCAGGGGAGAGGTATATGCAAGCCAATCAAATGTTCTAGGACATGGAGGAGCGCCCAACCCCCCAAAAAATAGATATAGTGGCCAACACTGGAAGTGAACATAAGCATAAAAATAAATATAAATGTAAAGCATAAAAATAATATGTATACAGCAACAATATGATCCCAAATCATAATATAGTAGCATAAATCTAGCCAACTGTTGTAAAGTCGGCACAGAGCAGGATATGACTATAACCAAGTAATAAATTAGTGACCTGTTAGTCTAACAAAAGCCAAGTAATATAGACAGTTTGTTAAAAACCCAAGAGGAACCCAAGCAGAAAGGGGAGAGAACAATACATCAGACTAGATAGAAACATGGAAAAAACATAATTTATGTAAGAACTTACCTGATAAATTCATTTATTTAATATTGGCAAGAGTTCATGAACTAGTGATGTATGGGATATACAATCCTACCAGGAGGGGCAAAGTTTCCCAAACCTCAAAATGCCTATAAATACACCCCTCACCACACCCACAATTCAGTTTAACGAATAGCCAAGTAGTGGGGTGATAAAGAAAGGAGTAAAAAGCATCAACAAAGGAATTTGGAAATAATTGTGCTTTATACAAAAAAATCATAACCACCATAAAAAGGGGGTGTGCCTCATGGACTCTTGCCAATATGAAAGAAATTAATTTATCAGGTAAGTTCTTACATAAATTATGTTTTTTTTTATGTAATTGGCAAGAGTCCATGAGCTAGTGACGTATGAGCTAGTGACGTTTGGGATAGCAATACCCAAGAGCTGTAATTCTCTGAGGCGGGGCTTGACCCGACTCCAAATAAGTTAGATGAATCAAAAACTTTAACCACGAAGCCAAGGAAACAGCAAAAGCTTTCTGACCTTTCCTAGAACCAGAAAATATCATAAATAGACTAGAAGTCTTCCTGAAATCTTTAGTAGCTTCAACATAATATTTCAAAGCTCTTACCACATCCAAAAAATGTAAGGATCTCTCCAAAGAATTCTTAGGATTAGGACACAAGGAAGGGACAACAATTTCTCTATTAATGTTGTTAGAATTCACAACCTTAGGTAAGAATTTAAATGAAGTCTTCCAAACAGCCTTATCCTGATGAAAAATCAGAAAAGGAGATTCACAAGAGAGAGCAGATAATTCAGAAACTCTTCTAGCAGAAGAGATGGCCAAAAGAAACAACACTTTCCAAGAAAGTAGTTTAATGTCCAAAGAATGCATAAGCTAAAACGGAGGAGCCTGTAAAGCCTTCAAAACTAAATTAAGACTCCAAGGAGGAGAGATTGATTTAATGACAGGCTTGATACGAACCAAAGCCTGCACAAAACAATGAATATCAGGAAGTTTCTATGAAATAAAACAGAAAGAGTAGAGATTTGTCCTTTTCAAGGAACTTGCAGATAAACCTTTATCCAAACCATCCTGAAGAAACTGTAAAATTCTAGGAATTCTAAAAGAATGCCAGGAGAATTTATGAGAAGAACACCATGAAATGTAAGTCTTCCAAACTCGATAATAAATCTTTCTAGAAACAGATTTACGAGCCTGCAACATAGTATTAATCACTGAGTCAGAGAAACCTCTATGACTAAGCACTAAGCGTTCAATTTCCATACCTTCAAATTTAATGATTTGAGATCCTGATGGAAAATCTGACCTTGTGATAGAAGGTTGGACCTTAGTGGAAGTGGCCAAGGTTGGCAACTGGACATCCGAACAAGATCCACATACCAAAACCTGTGAGGCCATGCTGGAGCTACCAGCAGCACAAACGATTGCTCCATGATGATCTTGGAGATCACTCTTGGAAGAAGAACTAGAGGCGGGAAAATATAAGCAGGTTGATAACACCAAGGAAGTGTCAATGCATCCACTGCTTCCGCCTGAGAATCCCTGGACCTGGACAGGTACCTGGGAAGTTTTTTGTTTAGATGAGATGCCATCAAATCTATTTCTGGAAGCCCCCACATCTGAACAATTTGAGAAAACACATCTGGGTGGAGAGACCATTCTCCCTGATGTAAAGTCTGACGACTGAGGTAATCCGCTTCCCAATTGTCTATACCTATGAACTGCAGAAATTAGACAGGAGCTGGATTCCACCCAAACAAGTATCGCGATACTTCTTTCATAGCTTGAGGACTGCTAGTCCCACCCTGATGATTGACATATGCCACAGTTGTGACGTTGTCTGTCTGAAAACAAATGAACGGTTCTCTCATCAACAGAGGCCAAAAGAGCCCTGAGAATCACACGGAGTTCAAAAATATTGATTGGTAATCTCGCCTCTTGAGATTTACAAACTCCTTGTGCTGTCAGAGATCCTCAAACAGCTCCCCCAACCTGAAAGACTTGCATCTGTTGTGATCACAGTCCAGGTTGGATGAACAAAAGAGGCTCCTAGAATTATACGATGGTGATCTAACCACCAAGTCAGAGAAAGTTGAACATTAGGATTTAAGGATATTAATTGTGATATCCTTGTGTAATCCCTGGTTTAGCATACAAAGCTGGAGAGGTCTCATATGAAAACGAGCAAAGGGGATCGCGTCCGATGCTGCAGTTATGAGACCTAAAACTTCCATGCACATAGCTACTGAAGGGAATGACTGAGACTGAAGGTTCCGACAAACTGCAACCAATTTCAAACATCTCTGTTAGAGACAGAGTCATGGACACTGAATCTGGAAACCTAAAAAGGTTACCCTTGTCTGAGGAATCAAAGAACTGTTTGGTAAATTGATCCTCCAACCATGTCCCTGAAGAAACAACACTAGTTGATTTGTGTGAGATTCTGCAGAATGTAAAGACTGAGTACCAAGATATCTTCCAAATAAAGAAATACCGCAATACCCCGCTCTCTGATTACAGAGAGTAGGGCACTTAGAACCTTTGAAAAGATTCTTGGAGCTGTTGCTAGGCCAAAAGGAAGAGCAACAAATTGGTAATGCTTGTCTAGAAAAGAGAATCTCAGGAACTGATAGTGATCTGGATGAATCGGAATATGAAGATATGCATCCTGTAAGTCTATTGTGGACATATAATGCCCTTGATGATAAAAGGCAGAATAGTCCTTATAGTCACAATTTTGAAAGTTGGTACTCTTACATATCGTTCAAAATCTTTAGATCCAAAACTGGTCTGAATGAATTTTCTTTCTTTGGAACAATGAATAGATTTGAATAAAACCCCAGACCCTGTTCCTGAAACAGAACTGGCATGATTACCCCTGACAACTCCAGGTCTGAAACACACTTCAGAAAAGCCTGAGCCTTTACTGGGTTTACCGGAATGCGTGAGAGAAAAAATCTTCTCATAGGCGGTCTTACTCTGAATCCTATTCTGTACCCCTGAGAGACAATACTCTGAATCCAATGATTTTGGACCAAATTGATCCAAACATCTTTGAAAAAAATGTATCTGCCCCCTACCAGCTGAGCTGGAATGAGGGCCACACCTTCATGCAGACTTGGGGGCTGGTTTTGATCTCTTAAATGGCTTGGATTTATTCCAATGTGAAGAAGGCTTCCAATTAGAAGCAGATTCCTTGGGGGAAGAATTAGGTTTCTGTTCCTTATTTTGTCGAAAGGAACGAAAATGATTAAAAGCTTTAGATTTACCCTTAGGTTTTTTATTCTGAGGCAAAAAAACTCCCTTCCTCCTAGTAACAGTTGAAATTATTGAATCCAACTGAGAACCAAATAATATATTACCTTGGAAAGAAAGAGATAGCAATCTGGACTTAGAAGTCATATCAGCATTCCAAGATTTAAGCCACAAAGCTCTTTTAGCTAAAATAGCTAAAGACATAGATTTAACATCAATTTTGATAATATCAAAAATGGAATCACAAATGAAATTATTAGCATATTGTATCAACTTAACAATGCTAGACAAATCAGCTGTAACATCAGCCAAAGAAATTGCAGGCCTAAGAAGATGTCCTGAATATAAATAAGCTTTCTTTAGATAAGATTCAAGTTTCCTATCTAAAGGATCTTTAAAAGAAGTACTATCTTCCGTAGTAATAGTAGTATGTTTAGCAAGAGTAGAGATAGCCCCATCAACTTTGGGGATCATTTCCCAAAACTTCAATCTAACTTTTGGCAAAGGATACAATTTTTAAATCTTGAAGAAGGAATAAAAGAAGTACCAGGCTTATTCCATTCCTTAGAAATCATATCAGAAATAGCATCAGGAACTGGAAAAACCTCTGGAATAACCACAGGAGGTTTATAAACAGAGTTTAAATGTTTACTAGTTTTAATATCAAGAGGACTAGTTTCCTCCATATCTAATGTAATCAACACTTCTTTTAACAAAGAACGAATATACTCCAATTTAAATAAATAAGAGGATTTATCAGTGTCAATATCTGAGGCAGAATCTTCTGAATCAGATAGATCCTCATCAGAGAAGGATAATTCAGTATGTTTGAAATGTCATCAACCTTATGAAAAGTTTTAAAAGACCTTTTACGTTTATTAGAAGGTGGAATGGCAGACAAAGCCTTCTGAATAGAATCAGAAATAAATTCTTTTAAATTTACAGGTATATCTTGTGCATTAGATGTTGAGGGAACAGCAACAGGTAATGAACTACTACTGATGGATACATTTTCTGCATGTAAAAGTTTATTACAAACCACAGCTGAAGGTATAATCACCATAAGTTTACAACAAATGCACTTAGCTTTGGTAGAACTGTTATCAGGCAGCAGGGATCCAACAGTGAATTCTGAGACAGGATCAGATTAATACATCTTGCAAATGTAAGACAAAAAAACAACTTATAAAGCAAAATTATCAATTTCCTTATATGGCAGTTTCAGGAATGGGAAAAATGCAAACAGAATAGCCCTCTGACATAGAAAAAAAGCAAGAGGCAAAACGGTATGGGGTCTCAAATAATGAAAATATTTGGAGCCAATTATGACGCACAACAAAGAGAAAAATATTTTTTGGTGCCAAAAACGTCCAGAAACGACACACTCGCGTCATAGATGACGCAACCTTGTGAAAGGCCCGGCATCAACTAAGACGCTGTAAATGACGAATTGCGTCAACGAACATAGCTTCGCGCCAAAAAAATCTTGCGCCAAGAATGATGCAATAAACTTTAGCATTTTGCGCCCTCATGAGCCTAATTCTGCCCGCGAATTTGAAAAATGACAGTCAATTGAAAAAAGACTACACCCCAGGTAAGAAATACATTTCTAAAAAATGCATTTCCCAGATATGAAACTGACAGTCTGCAAAAAGGAAATATACTGAAACCTGAATCATGGCAAATATAATTACAATACATATATTTAGATCTTTATATAAATACATAAAGTGCCAACCCATAGCTGAGAGTGTCTAAAGTAATGAAAACATACTTACCTGAAGACACCCATCCACATATAGCAGATAGCCAATCCAGTACTGAAATGGTTATCAGTAGAGGTAATGGAATATGAGAGTATATCGTCGATCTGAAAAGGGAGGTAGGAGATGAATCTCTATGATTGATAACAGAGAACCTATGAAATAGATCCCCGTGAGGAAAACCATTGCAATCAATAAGTGATACTCCCTTCACATCCCTCTGACATTCACTGTACTCTGAGAGGAAATGGGCTTCAAAAATGCTGAGAAGCGCATATCAACGTAGAAATCTTAGCACAAACTTACTTCACCACCTCCATAGGAGGCAAAGTTTGTAAAACTGAATTGTGGGTATGGTGAGGGGTGTATTTATAGGCATTTTGGGGTTTGGGAAACTTTGCCCCTCCTGGTAGGATTGTATATCCCATATGTCACTAGCTCATGGACTCTTGCCAATTACATGAAAGAAAGGATATGTAAGAGTAGGGAGACCATCCCTGCCATATATATAAATAAGTCACAGCAGTACTGTTAAAGTCAGTTAACCATGGAGAGAGGCCCTACAGAAAACAATGCCAGTCCAAATAAACAATTAGGCCGTTTGGGGCCGGAGTACCCAATCTGTGGGTCCACCTTGCTTCTCTTTGCAGAAGAATTTTCCCTCTGTCCCCACCTCTAGATAAAGGTGGTATATGGTCAAGGATTGTGTATTTCAGATCAATTACTGTATGTCCTTTTTGGACGAAGTGTCTTGCCACCGGTTGGTCCGATGTTCCCTTTAGAATTGCAGCTCATATGACTGACCGTTGGTTGGCCATTCATGTCCTTTTTTCATTTGTATTTATTTTTATGCTTATGATTTTTATGTTTATGTTCACTTCCAGTGCTGGCCACTATATCTATTTTTTTAGGGGAATGGACGCTCCTCCATGTGCTAGAACATTTGATTGTCATGCATATACCTCTCCCCTGATTGGGGGCCGTAGTATTATTGATATGGTTGCTATGACAACCACCTGCCTGCAGCAATCAACTTAAGGTATTTACAGCTTATCAAGTACTATTATTCTATCCCTGGGGTTTTTTCATAGTTTTTTCATTGTTTTCTTTGGTTTGCAAACCAGTTCTGTGCAATGTCCTGCATGACTTCTGCTGTATGGTGCTTTCATGCATATGTGTGATTTGGTGTTCACTATATATTTATTGTTTGGTGTCTATATGATTAGATAGTCACGCACAGTGGGGGCCCTCACCTGTTATATGCTAATTGTGGGAGTGGAATCACAGGTGATGACCTGAAACTGTATCACTTAGGGTAGTTTAAAAGATATGGTTTGTAACAGGTTGTGGATTATTATTTTGTATTGTCTGATGAAGGGGGTAACACCCCAAAATGTTACATTAAATGGTAACTTTGAAAATCCTGGCGAGTGCATCCTTTTTCTTCACTACTATCAATACTTTGGAAGCACCCTGGGTGGATGAAATGTTAACCGTGAGTGCTGGCCTGCCTGCTGTTTATATACAGTATATATATATATATATATATATATATATATATATATATATATATATATATATATATAGTATACAAACAATCTCCAGCTCTACCCTCCAGTATCAACCGCCTGGGTGCAGAAATGTGTAATATAAATCATCCAAGTAAATGCACTCTCAGGTCTTTTCAAATAGGTTCTTTTAATGGAACGTTTTCGGGGTTCACAACCCCTTCATCAGCATAAACAAACAGTCAAATATCACACAATTTATAGTATGTCAAAACAGTGTCTCACCAAACAAATTTGCTTTCAAAAGTGCGCCAAATACCGAGTGTGGAACGCATCTTGCGTTCCACCGTGATCATGCCAACCGGAAGTGATGTCACTTCCGGTTTCGCGACATGATAGAAACATATCAACATTACTTTGTTCTGTAATTAATAACCCATTGTAGTGTACCCAAAATTATCAAAGAGACAACTTAAGAATAGTGCCAACAAACAAAAAATGATTGCCAGTGATCTGTACATACAATATTCTAGTGTATATTAATCGTCATCTTAACCGTAACTATGGTTACGAGACATCAATCAGTGATTGAATTTATATAGTGGGAAATTTCACTCGTGCAACAAATATGTGCAATGACATGACTGGCTACTAATCTTTTAGCAATATTCTGTGTCATATCCATTAGCCGCTATGCATGATAATATATACATAGATACGTTAAAAAAACAGGAAACTAAATATAAAAATAAAACAATGAACTTAACAAAGTGGCTGTTCTTGCTCAGACTGATTATCAAAACATATGGCAATGTGCATTGCCTACTGCAAAGTATATATACTTTATACAAACAGTGTATCAAAAAGTCGTGTTGCAACATTATTATGTTGCAAATTGCCCTAAATGTAAACATGTATATGGGAGATGTACTGTGGCTATTTTGCGTACGGTTTGTTATATTAGCATTCAACCTTAGCCTATTTGAAAGTACATCTATATCCCTCAGATATTTAAGCCACTGTGACAAATTCACTAAATGATATAGTTAAGTTTCAAAGGCTTTCTAATTTAGCATATTAGGACAACGAGCAATATATTAAGTCGTGACCAACATTATTGTATATAGAGTAAAGTACCCCAAAGGTTATGTATGTACATTATGTGGTGTATATAAATATATCAATACAATATCAAGAGATTAATATCTCGTGACTCCATCATGATTCAGGTAACAATGTCCAACATATAGATGACCCAATGTGGACCCATAAGGACATTTCATCTTGGGGCTTCTTGGTGTTATGTTGCTAGGTTGTTATAAGTCCCAATTAAAAGTGTAAAGTGCGAAATTGGGTAATTTCACCTTAGAGACCAGGCTTCCACAGCCAAGATGGGGGGTAAATTCCTCCACCCTGGTGTGTCATAAGTACCCAGTCCACATCGCTCAGAAGAGCCATGGGGCTGGGAGCTACACGTAGCCACAATGACCCCAGGTTATACCCCAAGCATGTAGCACTATCATATACCCTTAGATAAGATTTTTGAAATCTGGGGTGGTGTTTAATCCGCCTGGATGGATAGTCCCCAATTTAAAAATCCATTGGGCTTCCCGTTTGAGTAGTATCTTGCTCCTATCCCCTCCCCGATCAAGCGGGGGTATATGGTCGATGAGGACATATCGGATTGAAGATACCGCATGGCCTTGTTTAACACAATGGCGTGCAACTGGTTGGTCAGAATCCCCCTGTTTAAGTGCTGATCTGATTGCGTACCTATGGTTTGCCATTCGTTCCCGTAACGTGCCTGTGGTTTTACCCACGTAAAAGCAAGAACATGGGCAAAAGAGAAGGTACACCACGTGTGTGGTAGTGCATGTGATGGAATGCTTGATCACGTACCTCCTATTGGTGTGAGGATGATGGAAAGTTTTAGTACTGACCAAACCATTGCACGTAGTGCAGCCCAAACATTTGTATGATCCTTTGATGTTTGTTTTAGTCCCTGTGGTGTAGCTAGCTCTTTGATCTGTGCGCATCAAGAGGTCTTTGAGGTTAATACCCCTCTTGAAGCCCACCATTGGTTGTACCTGTCTGGTGAATGTTAACTTCGGGTCTGATGTCATAATAGGCCAATGTTGATGTAAGATGCGTCCTGTATTCTTAGTAGTTGGGGTAAAAGTAGTGGTCATAATGTTACTCGTGTCCTTCTTGGGTGTGGGCTTGATAAGTTGTTCTTGAGTGAGTGAAGATGCTGCACTCAAGTTTTCTTGGATAATGGAAGGTTTGTATCCCCGCTCACGGAATCTTTCTCCCACTCCTGCCAATTGGGAGACCCCAGTATGTATCTCTGAATTATTTCTCATGGTTCTCACAAATTGAGATCTGACTATGCCCTTCAAGAGGGCCGGGGGATGACAGCTGTCAGCGCTCAGGATGGAGTTCCGATCGGTTTGTTTATGAAAAAGGGTCGTGCCCAATTGATGTGTTTTTTTTAAACACAGTCAAGTCAAGAAAATTAACAGACTGTTTATCAACGGTCATTTTGAATTTAACATTGCTTGTGGCAGTGTTAAATGTTTCAAACCAACCTAGAAGTTTCTCCATGGTCCCCCGCCACACCATGAAGATGTCATCAATATATCTGTAATAACATACAACCGCTAAATTGGCAGTGTTCCATAGATACAGATTTTCGAATTGAGACATGTACAGGTTGGCGTAAGCGGGGGCCATGGAGAAACCCATGGCTGTGCCAGCTGTTTGTAAATAGAATTTACTCTCGAATCTGAAGAAATTCTTATACAAACAGAATTCAATCAAGGAGAGAAAGAAATTAACTGGTGGACCCTCATAAAGAGGGTTATTGGTAATATGTTCCTCAACGGATTTGAGACCCTCAGTGTGTGGAATAATAGTATACAGACTGTTGACGTCCAAACAGACCAACAGGTCATCGGGTTGGACGTCAACAGTCCGTATCTTACGTATGAAGTCCCCTGTATCCATGATGTATGATCTCACCTCCCTGACAACAGGTTGTAGTAGAATGTCCACTAGCTGTGCCACCGGCTGTGTCAAGGAGTCCCTTGCTGACACAATCGGACGGCCAGGTGGATTATCTAGAGTTTTGTGTATCTTTGGGATTGAGTACAGGATAGGTATTTTAGGGTAAGTAGTGGTACAGAAATCACGGATATGTTCAGATAGCCAACCTTGTTCAAAACCCATCTGGATCAAAGTATCCAGTTGAAGTTTGAATTTGGAAGTGGGATCATTAGGTAATACAGAATAAGTTCGTATGTCTGTCAGCTGAGTCAGAATGTCAGTGCGGTAATCCTTATAGTTGAGTATCACTATGGCTCCGCCCTTATCGGCGGGCCTAATGACTATACTTGGATCTTCCTGCAAGGTCTTTATCGCCTGTCTTTCTTCCCTGGACATATTATGTGTCCAAAGGGACTGTTGTCTGGCTGTGTCAAGGTCTTGTGTAACCAGTCTCATAAAAGTTTTGGTACTCGGACTGCTATTGGTTGGTTCAAAGGAACTGGGGTTTTTACATTGAAGTTCTACCTGTGTCTTAGTTGGACTAGATATGGAGTTTTGAAAAAACTCTCTTATCTTCAGAGATTTGTTCAACTTATACAGGTCCAATTTTAAATCAAACTCAGAAAGTTTACCCCGCCCGCCTAATACTATACTATACTATACAATACTATAGACCCCATATTAGGCGGGCGGGGTATAAGGCATCGACCACCAAGACGCCCACGACAGAGGACATAGTAATAAATTTAAGTACACATTGTTTATCAGATAGTGAACGCAAAGTTTTGAATCGGGGCTTATCTTTTGTGCCCAGCACAGACCTTTCTGAGTTTGATTTAAAATTGGACCTGTATAAGTTGAACAAATCTCTGAAGATAAGAGAGTTTTTTCAAAACTCCATATCTAGTCCAACTAAGACACAGGTAGAACTTCAATGTAAAAACCCCAGTTCCTTTGAACCAACCAATAGCAGTCCGAGTACCAAAACTTTTATGAGACTGGTTACACAAGACCTTGACACAGCCAGACAACAGTCCCTTTGGAAACATAATATGTCCAGGGAAGAAAGACAGGCGATAAAGACCTTGCAGGAAGATCCAAGTATAGTCATTAGGCCCGCCGATAAGGGCGGAGCCATAGTGATACTCAACTATAAGGATTACCGCACTGACATTCTGACTCAGCTGACAGACATACGAACTTATTCTGTATTACCTAATGATCCCACTTCCAAATTCAAACTTCAACTGGATACTTTGATCCAGATGGGTTTTGAACAAGGTTGGCTATCTGAACATATCCGTGATTTCTGTACCACTACTTACCCTAAAATACCTATCCTGTACTCAATCCCAAAGATACACAAAACTCTAGATAATCCACCTGGTCGTCCGATTGTGTCAGCAAGGGACTCCTTGACACAGCCGGTGGCACAGCTAGTGGACATTCTACTACAACCTGTTATCAGGGAGGTGAGATCATACATCATGGATACAGGGGACTTCATACGTAAGATACGGACTGTTGACGTCCAACCCGATGACCTGTTGGTCTGTTTGGACGTCAGTCTGTATACTATTATTCCACACACTGAGGGTCTCAAATCCGTTGAGGAACATATTACCAATAACCCTCTTTATGAGGGTCCACCAGTTAAATTCTTTCTCTCCTTGATTGAATTCTGTTTGTATAAGAATTACTTCAGATTCGAGAGTAAATTCTATTTACAAACAGCTGGCACAGCCATGGGTTCCTCCATGGCCCCCACGTACGCCAACCTGTACATGTCTCAATTCGAAAATCTGTATCTATGGAACACTGCCAATTTAGCGGTTGTATGTTATTACAGATATATTGATGACATTTTCATGGTGTGGCGGGGGACCATGGAGGAACTTCTAGGTTGGTTTGAAACATTTAACACTGCCACAAGCAATGTTAAATTCAAAATGACCGTTGATAAACAGTCTGTTAATTTTCTTGACTTGACTGTGTTTAAAAAAACACATCAATTGGGCACGACCCTTTTTCATAAACAAACCGATCGGAACTCCATCCTGAGCGTTGACAGCTGTCATCCCCCGGCCCTCTTGAAGGGCATAGTCAGATCTCAATTTGTGAGAACCATGAGAAATAATTCAGAGATACATACTGGGGTCTCCCAATTGGCAGGAGTGGGAGAAAGATTCCGTGAGCGGGGATACAAACCTTCCATTATCCAAGAAAACTTGAGTGCAGCATCTTCACTAACTCAAGAACAACTTATCAAGCCCACACCCAAGAAGGACACGAGTAACAAGCTTATTATGACCACTACTTTTACCCCAACTACTAAGAATACAGGACGCATCTTACATCAACATTGGCCTATTATGACATCAGACCCGAAGTTAACATTCACCAGACAGGTACAACCAATGGTGGGCTTCAAGAGGGGTATTAACCTCAAAGACCTCTTGATGCGCACAGATCAAAGAGCTAGCTACACCACAGGGACTAAAACAAACATCAAAGGATCATACAAATGTTTGGGCTGCACTACGTGCAATGGTTTGGTCAGTACTAAAACTTTCCATCATCCTCACACCAATAGGAGGTACGTGATCAAGCATTCCATCACATGCACTACCACACACGTGGTGTACCTTCTCTTTTGCCCATGTTCTTGCTTTTACGTGGGTAAAACCACAGGCACGTTACGGGAACGAATGGCAAACCATAGGTACGCAATCAGATCGGCACTTAAACAGGGGGATTCTGACCAACCAGTTGCACGCCATTGTGTTAAACAAGGCCATGCGGTATCTTCAATCCGATATGTCCTCATCGACCATATACCCCCGCTTGATCGGGGAGGGGATAGGAGCAAGATACTACTCAAACGGGAAGCCCAATGGATTTTTAAATTGGGGACTATCCATCCAGGCGGATTAAACACCACCCCAGATTTCAAAAATCTTATCTAAGGGTATATGATAGTGCTACATGCTTGGGGTATAACCTGGGGTCATTGTGGCTACGTGTAGCTCCCAGCCCCATGGCTCTTCTGAGCGATGTGGACTGGGTACTTACGACACACCAGGGTGGAGGAATTTACCCCCCATCTTGGCTGTGGAAGCCTGGTCTCTAAGGTGAAATTACCCAATTTCGCACTTTACACTTTTAATTGGGACTTATAACAACCTAGCAACATAACACCAAGAAGCCCCAAGATGAAATGTCCTTATGGGTCCACATTGGGTCATCTATATGTTGGACATTGTTACCTGAATCATGATGGAGTCACGAGATATTAATCTCTTGATATTGTATTGATATATTTATATACACCACATAATGTACATACATAACCTTTGGGGTACTTTACTCTATATACAATAATGTTGGTCACGACTTAATATATTGCTCGTTGTCCTAATATGCTAAATTAGAAAGCCTTTGAAACTTAACTATATCATTTAGTGAATTTGTCACAGTGGCTTAAATATCTGAGGGATATAGATGTACTTTCAAATAGGCTAAGGTTGAATGCTAATATAACAAACCATACGCAAAATAGCCACAGTACATCTCCCATATACATGTTTACATTTAGGGCAATTTGCAACATAATAATGTTGCAACACGACTTTTTGATACACTGTTTGTATAAAGTATATATACTTTGCAGTAGGCAATGCACATTGCCATATGTTTTGATAATCAGTCTGAGCAAGAACAGCCACTTTGTTAAGTTCATTGTTTTATTTTTATATTTAGTTTCCTGTTTTTTTAACGTATCTATGTATATATTATCATGCATAGCGGCTAATGGATATGACACAGAATATTGCTAAAAGATTAGTAGCCAGTCATGTCATTGCACATATTTGTTGCACGAGTGAAATTTCTCACTATATAAATTCAATCACTGATTGATGTCTCGTAACCATAGTTACGGTTAAGATGACGATTAATATACACTAGAATATTGTATGTACAGATCACTGGCAATCATTTTTTGTTTGTTGGCACTATTCTTAAGTTGTCTCTTTGATAATTTTGGGTACACTACAATGGGTTATTAATTACAGAACAAAGTAATGTTGATATGTTTCTATCATGTCGCGAAACCGGAAGTGACATCACTTCCGGTTGGCATGATCACGGTGGAACGCAAGATGCGTTCCACACTCGGTATTTGGCGAACTTTTGAAAGCAAATTTGTTTGGTGAGACACTGTTTTGACATACTATAAATTGTGTGATATTTGACTGTTTGTTTATGCTGATGAAGGGGTTGTGAACCCCGAAAACGTTCCATTAAAAGAACCTATTTGAAAAGACCTGAGAGTGCATTTACTTGGATGATTTATATATATATATATATATATATATATATATATATATATATATATATATCAAAAAAATAAACTCCCACAGACATAAGTATCATTAGCCTCAACTCCAATATCAACCTCCACAGACCAACCCGCATCCATCTGGATGGTACTGAAGAACAGAGCTACTCGGAACAACTAGGAGCAAGACCAAAAACCCTTAGAAATCTGGGTAACAAAGAGCCCTCTACTCCTAGAGAAGAAGAGTCTACTCCCAAAAAGCAGTCAAAAAAGTCGGGCAAGCCACAGAAGAGAGCAAAATCAACTGTGAAAAGATATGCACTATAGTGAACCTTTCCAATCAGGTGCTGAATAAACAAGAAGTGGAAGTTTTGGAAAAAGGACTTGGCTTTGCGCCATCCTCAAACTTTGATCTATTTCGCAACATTACAGATGTAAATCGGTTTGTGAGAAACTTAGTGCTGAAAAAGCATTTTGTAAAAATAAAATCATTTGATAGTTCCTTGAGACACACTCAAAGAACAACAAACAGAAATGAAGAGAGTCCACCTTTCCTTCAACTTGATGAGAGTCACTAGTCTAATTACATGTCACGAATAACAGAAGAACCTAATGAGAGCACACAAACCATTCTATCCACAGTCAACCATACTAATATGTCACACTTGACTGAATCACCAAATGAGAGCATATTAACCATTTCATCGTCAGCTAATTATATCAATGAAGTTGATTTAGATTTTGAGGATGCTATAACAGGTCAAATACTAAAAGATCTTACAATAAGTTCCACAAGACATGTATCTGACATAAGTACACATAAAAATATAAATAAAATCTTAGAACTAAAAGTACATTTTATCCCATACACTCACGTAACAACTATATTGACATGTTTCAGGAAAAGACACACCGTGACCTTGTGGAGTTACATCGACAACGTAAGCCCACTATTCATCAGTGCAAACATAAACAAAGATCTAACCTCACATATAAACAAAGGGAAGCTCTGCAATCTTTAGATAAAAACAAAAACATTACGATTACCCCAGCTGACAAAGGCGGATCAATAGTAATCCAAAATACTACAAATTACTATCAAGAAGCAAATAGACAACTAAACAATGTAACCACATACAAAAAACATTTAAGAAATTCACTACATATTTTTCAATCAGACATGAAGAAGTTGTTGGACTGGGGTGAACATTTAGGTATACTAGACAAAAATTTTTGTGAATACCTGTATGTTGAACAACCAGTAACAGCTAATTTTCGGTTAGTACCAAAAATTCATAAGAATTTGGAGTCCCCACAAGGACATCCGATTGTATCAGGAGTTGGGGCTATGAGTGAGCATCTTGGAGAATGGCTAGATAACATACTCCAGCCATTAGTCCAAACAATCCCCGGTTTTGTAAAATATACAACTCATGTAATAAATAAAATGGACAAACAACTCTGGGAATCATCTTTCAGCTGGCTAACCATAGATGTATCATCACTTTACTCTTGTATTCCCCATGAATTGGGAATCAAAGCAGTGAAATACCATCTCCAGCTGAGAAGTTATTTTCCAGAGGAATTGATTGATTTTATTCTAGAGGTTCTCAGATTTTTGCTCACTCATAATTTCTTTATGTTTGACTCGTGCTATTATTTGCAAATATGCGGAACGGCAATGGGGGTGAAATTTGCCCCCTCTTATGCAAATTTATTTCTGGGGTGGTACGAGTCAACATATATTTATGGTGAGCAAAATATCTACAATAATTTCATCAAATTATATCTTAGATATATTGATGACTTACTAATAGTATGGTCAGGAACAGAAGAACAAGCCAACAATTTTGTCCACTATCTAAATGATAGCACCCTAAATTTTAAATTTACCTATCAACTCAATAAACAATCCATAGAATACCTTGATATTCAGCTAAAAGGAGATAAAGGAATGGTCTTTACAGAACTCTATAGGAAAAAAATTGCAGGAAACAAAATTCTAAGAGCCGATTCCTGTCACTCTAAACATCTAAAAACAGGTATCCCCAAGGGCAAGTTAATTAGAATTAGGAGAGTATGTACTGACATACAAAGTTATGATAAACACTCTCTGGACCTAGTCAAGAGGCTAGAAGAAAGAGGATACAAAAAAGAAACTCTATCTCACCTTAGACAAAAGGTTAGAAATATGGACAGAATTAAACTTTTACAGAAACAAAAAAGAGGGGAAAAACCTGTATCCTCAGATGATACAAAGTTTATTACACAGTTTAGCAACCAATTTGGTCAAATAAAAAACATAAAAAAAAATAAAAAAAGGAATTAAATTTATCCCCAAAAAAGCAGCTACTATTGGAAGTCGCCTTATTAAATATGTATATAATTCTGAATCTCAAACCAAAGAGACATGGTTAGCCAAAAAAGTTTTTTTCCGGTGTGGCAGACATTGTAATGTGTGCATTCACTGCAAAACAGGTGATACATTCATTATAAAAACACAAATACAGGGAGCGCTAATGAAAGCTGCTAATCTATTAGAATAGAGGATGGGATAGAGCTGGTGATTATAAACATATGCTGGTAGCAAAAATAGCTCACAAAATAAGATAAAATATATATTTAATAAACCCTAGTACAAGGTGAATGGCCTAAAACATATAATAACCGGTATAAAAATGAAATAAAAATAAAAAACCACCGGTGGTATGAAGGATTATGAATTGAAAATAAAGTCCGTTTTGAGCTCAAATAAAAAGTCCAAAGAAACAAAGTTCATTAGTAGGAAATGCAGGATAAAAAACAATAAAGTTCGGTTAAAAGTAGGGTTCGCAGCAAAGTCAGTCTGTTATGGCTGAATCAATGTTTGGCTGAATCAATGTAACATTCAAGTAAAGCTTTGTAGGTGGCTAAAAGGACAATCTGCATTCAAGTAGAAAAGTCTGTGTCATAGATAATTCGTTTGACTCACCAAGAATACGAAGCTATTTTCTTTTATGCTTCTCCGTGTGCAAGTGTAATAAGTGAGATGTACACACGTTTAGACCCTTGGTGGACAGGAGATTACCTTTCAGATGAGCGGTATCGCTCCAGCGTATACTCTGATTCGCTTGGATGTGCAGCGTGTGCGGGGTCACGTGATGGTTGGATCCAATAGGAAACACGGATTACCGGGTGGTCTGTAGATCAGCGTGTTGACGGTATCTGCAGATTCTAAGAGCCACAGTTAGCCGAAAAAGAAACAATGTTACATTTGCAGTTTGGATTGTAGTCAAAAAAGTTCCCAAGTAGAAAACAACAGATCGCTCTGTATGTAAATGTTGACTTAAACAATCACAGGGTTGCGGATCTTGTTTAAGTCAACATTTACATACAGAGTACATAATGAATACCTGAATGTGTTAATTTAAAAAACTGTTTTCCACAATATGTCTATACAATTAGACTAGATAATGTAAAACAAAAGAAAAGCATTATGAAATGATAAAATCTAAAATCTGTTACACATATGACCTATAAAGGTTTCAAAAAGATGTTTAGATGGTATTTATTGTGCCTGATATTATCTTATTATAACTCTTCTCTGTTTATGCTTCCATTCTAGTACAGAGTAAGACATGTCTAGTTTAGCAATTGTTTAATGTGTCGCTTCCCAATCTCTGTTTCTGTTGTGCAGGTTGTGGCTATAATCGGCTAGTATTTTTTCTTTCACCAACAAGACAATGCTATAGGCTTGTTTTGAAAGGTATATGACGAGTCGCTTTTGCGGTAGCCTGCACAACTGACACAAAACGTCAATTAGCCTGAGGGTGTGTCCGTGATACAATGCGGCTATTTAATCTTACATAGAACACCCTCAGACTATCTTTGAGAAAGCGCCAACCGGCGTTAAACGCATCAGATGACGTAATTCCTTCTCTTGTCTTTCATATATCCGTGAGTGTGTATATACACAGATTCTGTGTGAAGTTTTTAATGCATATCAAAATAAATTTCTACAATTGTTTTACTTAAGGTGCTTGTGCATAGTGTGTCTTCTCAGTCAACATTGTTCGTTACAATCTTGCCATTCAAGGCTAATGATACTTATGTCCGTGGAAGTTTATTTTTTTTCATACATAAGTTTAGAGCGGATTGCTCAGAGTGGATATCCTCACGCTGTGTGTTGGACCCCGTATGCACAAACCTGCTACAGCGTTTAAACCCCTAAGCTAAGTACACAAGTAACCATATCTTGCCACAACTGTTTTTGTTTATATATATATATATATATATATATATTATACTGTTCATGTAAAATACACAGCTACATCTAATATCTACAATAAAAAGTACATTATCCTGTAAGTGAAGAATATTGGAATGTGAAATATGTACAGTAAATATACAGTAAAACACAAATACATATGTACACACACACATATATATATATATATATATATATATATATATATATACTATATATATATATATATATATATATATATATATATATATATATATATATATATATTGTATAATATATATATTAGATGTAAGACTTACAAACAGTGATACGGTTTTAGATGTGTCTGCAGGTGAGAAATTAGGATCCAGTGACCATCAATCTGTCCACTCAGACTAAAACAAAAGTTTTAGACTTTAGGAATGCTGATTTTTCATACATGTGAAAACATATAAACAACTATTTAAAAGGGCATACTCTTATTATGGGTTTCAAGAACAGCTGGAATTTTTAAAAGGGTGCCATTTTAGATGCAACCACACACTGTATTAGACATTTCTGTAAAAGTAAAAGAAAGAGGAAACCAATGTGGTTTTCCAAAGAATTAGCACATGCTGTAAAGACAAAAAAGATAGCTTATAAAAATTAGAGACACACAGTCAGATGATGATATGCAAATATGGAGATTCTTACAAAAAAAGTCTAAGCAGTTAATTAGGAAGGTAAAGCTCATGCAGAAGAGAGGATAGCACAGTCAGTAAAACTTGGGGACAAAACCTTTTTTTTAGATATATCAGTGAAAGAAGAAAAACTATGGTTGGAAAAGTAAAAATGAAAACAGTTGATGGTAGAATAGTAGAAGGAGATAGGCAAATTTCCGACTGTCTCAATGATTACTTCTGTTCTGTTTTCATAAAAGATTGTGAAGATAGAATGTCTTGATTAAGGGATGCTACAAAAATGTAAATTAGCTTAGCACTAATCTTTTTACAGAGGATGTTATGTTGGCATTATCAAAAATAAATGTAAAAAAGTCAGTGGGTCCTGATAATATTCATCCAAGTGTTTTAAAGTAACTTCAATCAGAACTAAATACCCCATTAACTGATCTGTGTAATCATTCACTATTGACAAGAGTTGTTACAGATGATTGGAGAATAGTGAATGTAGTACCTCTTCAAAAAAAGCAGTAGGGAAGAATCTGGCAACTACAGGCCAGTTAGTTTAACTTGAGTAGTAGGGAGATTTATGGAAAGTCTTTTAAAAAAAATAGAACTAGGACTTACATAAAGACAAACAATTTAGAGGACCAAAATCAGCATGGTTTTATTTCAGGAAGATCATATCAGACTTATCTGATTGACTGCTTTGATTATGTATGTCAGTATATGGCCGGGTTATAATTCAATATATTTAATAATTATTCTTTAAAATAAACCCCCAATAAAATGCATATACAAAACAATTAAAATTAATGTAAATTCCTAAATTCTTTATTTTAGTTAAAATGTATAGATACATTGAATTATATTTATAGGAACCAGGTTATGAATCAAACCAAGATCATAAAAATTACCTTATGCACAATAATCTCCCAAATCAGAGTTGCATTTAAATATCACAATGAGATGCCAAGGTATGGTTTGTTAACTTCCAGACAAATATACTTAAGCTATTTAGCCCACAAATGATTCTATACAACTCTAATTAAAACACCAGAAGTTATATATATTCTTAATGTAAACAACCAGTTTATATGCCAATTTATCTAAGCTGAAATAAATTATTTAGCAGCAATAAGGCAAATTCTAAAATATATTTATATGGCTACAATTATAAATTACTTACGGCTAGATTTGGAGTTTGGTGGTAGATGGGTTGCTAACGCTACGCGTGGTTTATGTCTAACGCACGACATTGTTTGACTCCGGTATTTAGAGTTCCAACAATACCTTCTAACGATACTCCTAACGCGTGTATTTCACACGCGGAATCCCGCCCGCGTTAGACAGTCTCCCATAGAGATCAATGGAAAAGCAAACAAACACGCTTTTTTCATCTAACACTCGATCTCGCGAGAAATACGCACAGCTCGGTCATATGACGCATACCACATCATGCACAACAATAACACGCCGCAAATGTCACAACAACAATCACTAAACAAAGCACATAAGCATTACACATTCACAAGCGGGGGGAATTTTAATATAATAAAATACAGGGAATACGCATATACTTTAAGATGCGGAAATACGCAAAATAACAACAAGGAAAATAAAAAAAATACATACACTAGCAAAATAATCGCATTCAATATCACTATATATTAGGACAAACATACATATACAACACTTCACTAATACCACACCATCGCAAATTCACATTTAAACATAATACTATTGGTCAATGTTATAGAAAACGAGCACTATGACATCATCGCATTCTACACATTCCACAAATACTAACTCAAAATGAGCATGCGCAAATTCACACACCTAATACACATTGCACAAATACTAATTGCTAATAAAGCACACCTGAACACAATTTACAACGCAAATCGGTACATCATTAAACATTTACACAGGGTATATAAGCACCACACAAGCATGGCTTCTTTGACTGTGTTGCTGGTGGGTCTTTGGAGATTGGAGGTTTAAGATTAGAGAGTTTGTGCATTATTGTGAGTGAGTTAGTGTTAGTGTGAGAGAGTCAGTTGTTAGTGTTATCGTGAGTGAGTGAGTGAGTGAGTGAGTGGGAGTTAGTGGTAGTGGGAGAGAGTCAGTTAGTGGGAGCGTGAGTGAGTTAGTGGTAGTGGGAGTTAGTGAGAGTTAGTGGTAGTGTGATAGAGTCAGTTAGTGGGAGCGTGAGTTAGTGGGAGTTAGTGAGAGTTAGTGGTAGTGTGATAGAGTCAGTTAGTGGGAGCGTGAGTTAGTGGGAGTTAGTGAGAGTTAGTGGTAGTGTGAGTTAGTGAGAATTAGTAGTAGTGTGAGTTAGTGAGAATTAGCAGTAGTGTGAGTTAGCGAGCGAGTGCTTTTTCTGTACACTTAACACATTTACACGCAAACACATTCAATACATACATACACTTATCAATAACACTACATACACTCCATACCCCATACCCTCTCATACTACACTCCATACCCCATTCCCTGTAGTCCCATTCCCTTTCATCCCATTTACTCTTATCCCATACCCATCCCCTAGTTACATTTAGTTTACATATCCTCCTTTTAGTCTTCTTCTTCATTTTGTTCATTTAAATATTCCTTACCCTCTTTTATTTATATCCCTTTCACACTTTCAGCACTTTTTTTGGTCTTTTTAGTTCTTTATTTTGACCCCCTTTCATTTGATCACACTCACTTTTTATTTGCTTAGTTGGGGTTTAGTTTAGGGAAGAGATGGAGGGCAGGCAGGGGAGAGGTAGAGGGGGGAGGAGAGGGAGGGGTAGAGGAACAGGGCAGGAAGGGGGGCAGGAAGGGGGGCAGGAAGTGGGGGTGGAAGCGGTGGGTGGACCCAGCCACTTGGTTCAAGATGAACAAGTGGCTGGGCCCAGTGGCGGACAGAGTAGGGCTTCACAGTCCGGGAAACAGAGGGCATTGTCACAGGGGAAGGCCAAGGCGACTAGGGAGGCAAGGTTTTCGATGGAGGAGAAGGAGGCCCTCGTAGAAGCCTATATGGCCAGGTATAGGAGGCTGCAGCATCAGAAGACCACCCCGACTGAGAAGAGGAAGCTCTGGCATGAGATAAGGAATGCAGTCAATGCAGTGGGTGGCCGGAACAGAGATATGGACTCTATTAAACATCGATACCGGGACTGCAAGATGGATCTTAAGAAAAAGTTAAGCCGGGAGGCCCGACATTCCGCAGGAACCGGTGGCGGCCCTGCACTGGAAATCGATTACTGCAGATGGGAGGAAATGTTGCGTCCCAGCATCTCCGAGGTGGATATAGTCGGTATCGGAGGAATTGATACCGGGAACCTGCCATTCTCATCTGACGGTAAGCTCATTTAAGAATAAATTCACATACGAATGTATTTCAAGGGACACTATACGCAAACCTTTACTTTCATGATTAAGGTAGAGAATACAATTTTAAACAACATTCCAATTTACTTATATTACCTAATTTGATTCATTCTTTAGATATACTTTAATGAAGAAATAGCCATGCACACGGGGAACCAATCACAGGAGGCAGCTATATTCAGCTACCAATCAGCATCTTCTAAGCATATCTAGATATGCTTTTCAGCAAAGAATATCCAGAGAATGAAGCTAATTAGATAAGAAAAGTACATTAGAAAGTTGATTATAATTGTATGCTTCGAAATCATGAAAGATAAAACATTGGGTTTCATGTCCCTTTAAGGATCAGATTAATGCTATAACGTTGTTTACACGCATTCACAATTACTTTGCGGTTACATCAGTATCTAGGCTATAGGTTAGGTGTGCATTTAAACAGACTGAAAACAAACGCTAAAACATTCAGATTGACCACAGATATCACAAACACGGTTTAGAAAATGCGGAAATGGTATTGATTGTTAGATTTCAAAGTGGATTAATGAGGCTGCATTTGTAATTGTATCGTAAGCTAAGTCATTTAAAGCTTTATTTGGAAATATGCTAATATATACATTTATTTCTCTTTCAAATATACAGAGTCTGGGGAGGAGGCAGCACAGCAAATACAGGCTCCTCCTTTTCCCCGGGATGAGAGTGGTGGGGATGAATCTCCTCCTCGGAGGGAAGATGCCCCCAGTGACGAAGAGGCCCCGGAACCAGAGGAAGAGGCCCCGGAACCAGAGGAAGAGGCCACGGAACCAGAGGAAGAGGCCACGGAACCAGAGGCCCCTCAAGGACCCGCACCCCGCCATGCATGGGCACCCCGCCGTGCACGGGCACCCCGCCAAGCACAACAAGAGGACATAGCGGAGGTGCGGGTTCTACTAGACTACATAGAACAGATGCGTAACTCCCGGATACAAAATATAGAAGGCCGAAGTAGAATAATTGAAGAGCTCAGTGGCATTCGAGAAGGCCAAACCCAAATCATACACCTCCTTACTAGAATCGAAGAAGGCCAAAACAGAAACTTTAATCTACAACAAGAGATGTTTAATTTCTTCCGGGAGGCGCATGCTGGTCTGCCTCCTGGTCCGCCTCCTGCTGCTGGGCCTCCTGCTGCTGGGCCTCCTGCTGCCGGGCCTCCTGCTGCTGGGCCTCCTGCTGCCGGGCCTCCTGCTGCCGGGCCTTCTGCTACCAGGCCATCTTCTCCTGTCGGGCCATCTTCTCCTGCCGGGCCATCTTCTCCTGCCGGCCCATCTTCTCCTGCCGGCCCATCTCCTCCTCCTCACCTTGGTCGTCCCAGTAGTCTTCCTTCCACTCTTCCCACAACATCTCCAAGGAGAACTCTTCGGAGTCAGCAGTTGCCCCTCCCAGAGCCTCAGCCCCGTGGGAAGAGGGGAAGGAAGAGGAAGTAAGTATTTGTTTTCATGTTTAATGTTTTTGGTATTTAATGTGTAATGGATAGGTATGTGATGATGTGGTTTTCATACACTTGTGGACCACACTCTGTATATAATCTACTTCTATGGGACCGGGTCCATGGAGGCAGATTGTTTGCAGAGTGTGGGTTATAAGTGTGTGAAAACCACATCATCACATACCTATCCTTGCTCATGATATTGATTGGTTTCTGTGATGTGATGTCCAAACTGTTTCCCGAATCGCAAACAAAATTACCATTACAATTATCCATGATGGCATATTACTGTTTGAATGCCAATAACACAGCTTAAAGGGACAGTCAGAACATTATTGATTACAAAGAAAACACTGTATTACGCATTATCAAGTTGGAAACAACAAAACATGGAGAAATACGTGTGACTTATGTGCTTACCCTTGTATCTATGCCTATGAAAAATGACCACTTATTTGTTGTTCTGACATAACAACATTTTACACAATCAATGATCAATACATGGTAAAAATGCTGCATGAGCTCAAGGTTTTAGATATACAAATGCTATCCAAATGCCCTCTAGTGGTCAAATTGCATAATGATTACATGCACTCTTCAAGCTCTAAGAAATGAGCACACGAACCTCATAGGTTTAGCTAGCAAATTAAAATAAACACAGACAAATGATTAATTGGTGAGAAACCTTTGATATCATTGATGTTACAAAATTGAATTTGTTAATAATGCTAAACATTATTTGTTTGCTAAACTGTCCCTTTAACAAAATTACATATGCTAACATAGAATATTTGCAGATTGTTGGTATATCTACATGTACTTGTTCAAACAATAAATATTGAAAACTGATTTATATTGACGTGTTAAATAAAGTCTATTTTCTTAAAGAGACATTATTGTGTTAATTTCTTTTTACAAAGACATTTGTTTTAACAATGAATATGGTTTAAAGTCCTTTTAGGAGTGGGGGGGAAAAATATGCTAACAATAATATATTTGGAGATTAACCAATGTGGAACTCATACATGATACAAAAATAAACATTTGCATTAAAGGGACAGTATACTATATTTTTAACAGAACTGCATGTAATAGACACTACTAGAAACAACAAGATTAACATATACTGATATCAATATTACAAAGCTTTAAACACTTTCGAAGAAAATCGGGTTATCTCTATTGAAAATATAGATGAATCCCCATTACAACCGTAAAACAAGACAATACCACATCATTAACATATGAAAAGACCCTTTACACAAACAGGAGAAAGCTGGAGATGGCATTCACATGAAACTTTGAGGCTTGGCGAGGAGTCTGAAAATTACTTACATTTTATTTGAACAGAAGCAAAATGAGACGTGTATTTGGAAAACAATGGACTATCTAACTAGAGACCAAATAAAAAATTTTGATTTATAATGTGAGTGTCTAATGAACCTTTAATAAAATATACGACGAAATTACATTTAGAAGAAGTCGGCATCATATATTTAGCATATGATAAAGATAAATGCATATTGATTACTTTATTCTAACACAATAGCGCATATTTATGAATTAGATATCTTTAACATTAAACACAACAGTCATTTTTCATAAAAAGGAACATATTGTTGACAAACATATTAAACAACATGGACTATAGAGATTTGCACTTGCCTCGAAATATCTTATGCATGAAAACATTTTGCTTTCGTTCGTTTATTCAACCAGACACCCAGCAAAAGAGAATGTGGTGGTCTTTATCAGCTATGGGTCAACAATGTAACATGATGCAAAAAATCCATATTCGCCATGTTTTTAAACTTGTCTTCTCATTCACAAACGTGTTTAACATGCACAAACAAATATTGCGGGAATACGTAATACAATCAGACGTTTTTTTACCTTTGCATGTGACGTCTTAATTAACATGGCGCTTCCTTGATCACGTAAGAACGCAATCCAATAAAAGGCGCATTCTTTATCACGTAAGAACGCAAACCAAAAAAAGGCGCATCCTTGATCGCGTCAAAACGCCATCCAATAAAAGGTGCATCCTTGATCGCGTAAAAACGTCAGTCAATGCAAGGAATCATTGGACAGCCTGGCAGGTGACGTCTTAAGCAACATGGCGCATCCAAGATCGCTGAAAAACCGCAGCCAATACAAGGACTCAGTTGACAGCTTGGCATATCAATAAGAAACGTATTTATATTTTAGTAACTAGTATGTGTCTAGATTGCTATCTAGGAATGTCACGAAATCATGATTCATCTTTTCGGACTTGACTGTCCCTTGAACTATAGCTATGGTGTATATCTTTAACATTTAAAAGATACACATGAGAAATACATATGCCATTGATGTTTTAAGATATGTTTAGATTGTTTTGGAATAACAATAATGACACATGTATTAATCAAACGTGTCATTTATTCAAGTTGAAATATGGTCAGCCTACCTATAGCCATATATGGGAGGAGAAGTATTTTTTAAATATAAAATATTCCTCATCTAAAATATGCGCATTACACACAGAGATTGATTTGGTTACACTTTTACAATAAGATAGAATTGAAAATGAAATACATGTGCTGTCAACATTACAATAAGATTGTTTATTAATAAGATTATATGTCCTTGTTCATGTAAAAAGGACAAAAACGCTTTAGAAATGGAAATCCATTCATTAACAATTGTGCTCACCATCACTTAAAGGGACATGAATTTTATTTTTAAAAAGAGGATACACAGAGACAATACTATTTCAATAAAATGAACACTTTACAGGGATTATATCATTGTATCAATCCTCTGATCATTTGTTAAAGGTGCATCAATTCATGCAGAGTTTATAAATACACACATGGATGTGAAATTTGAAATATACATATATACACAAATAACAATCTATATATACATATATAAAAGAATTACTATGCTAATCATAATCATGCAATGATAAAGCTTTGAGAAAAATATATAAAGACAAATAATAAAATTACATTGGAGATGTTAATCTTAAAGTCATTTACAATTGTATTACATATATGATTCTGGAAAAACCATTATTTTTGGTAGGTCCCTTTAAGGATCAACCTGATAAACTAGAGCTTTCAATCAATAAAATGAATAAGGAGGACAAAGAATCGTGCAATGACATGTCTTTTATTAGTATGTCAGAAAACATCAACAACGTTTATAAATAATCTTGTAAAAATAAGGAAAATTTGAGCCATATGACAAGGTAACAGAGTGCATCACAGTCCATGAAGAGAGTTGCCAAGGGCCAGCATAGCCCCATTGGAGCCATATGACAAGGTAACAGAGTGCATCACAGTCCATGAAGAGAGTTGCCAAGGGCCAGCATAGCCCCATTGGAGCCATATGACAAGGTAACAGAGTGCATCACAGTCCATGAAGAGAGTTGCCAAGGGCCAGCATAGCCCCATTGGAGCCATATGACAAGGTAACAGAGTGCATCACAGTCCATGAAGAGAGTTGCCAAGGGCCAGCATAGCCCCATTGGAGCCATATGACAAGGTAACAGAGTGCATCACAGTCCATGAAGAGAGTTGCCAAGGGCCAGCATAGCCCCATTGGAGCCATATGACCAGGTAACAGAGTGCATCACAGTCCATGAAGAGAGTTGCCAAGGGCCAGCATAGCCCCATTGGAGCCATATGACAAGGTAACAGAGTGCATCACAGTCCATGAAGAGAGTTGCCAAGGGCCAGCATAGCCCCATTGGAGCCATATGACAAGGTAACAGAGTGCATCACAGTCCATGAAGAGAGTTGCCAAGGGCCAGCATAGCCCCATTGGAGACATATGACAAGGTAACAGAGTGCATCACAGTCCATGAAGAGAGTTGCCAAGGGCCAGCATAGCCCCATTGGAGCCATATGACAAGGTAACAGAGTGCATCACAGTCCATGAAGAGAGTTGCCAAGGGCCAGCATAGCCCCATTGGAGCCATATGACAAGGTAACAGAGGGCATCACAGTCCATGAAGAGAGTTGCCAAGGGCCAGCATAGCCCCATTGGAGACATATGACAAGGTAACAGAGTGCATCACAGTCCATGAAGAGAGTTGCCAAGGGCCAGCATAGCCCCATTGTAGATATATGACAAGGTAACAGAGTGCATCACAGTCCATGAAGAGAGTTGCCAAGGGCCAGCATAGCCCCATTGGAGCCATATGACAAGGTAACAGAGTGCATCACAGTCCATGAAGAGAGTTGCCAAGGGCCAGCATAGCCCCATTGGAGCCATATGATTAGGTAACAGAGTGCATCACAGTCCATGAAGAGAGTTGCCAAGGGCCAGCATAGCCCCATTGGAGCCATATGACAAGGTAACAGAGTGCATCACAGTCCATGAAGAGAGTTGCCAAGGGCCAGCATAGCCCCATTGGAGCCATATGACAAGGTAACAGAGTGCATCACAGTCCATGAAGAGAGTTGCCAAGGGCCAGCATAGCCCCATTGTAGATATATGACAAGGTAACAGAGTGCATCACAGTCCATGAAGAGAGTTGCCAAGGGCCAGCATAGCCCCATTGTAGATATATGACAAGGTAAAAGAGTGCAACAGGCACAGCAATAAACAGAAAAAAAGGCCAAATGGCAACCATAAAAAAAACATCAACATGTGGACGGAGGATTCTTATCTGCGCCCTTGGAGCATCTCCAGATTCTCCACTTACTGGTCATCCCCTTCATCGTCCTGTGCATGTCCAGCTCCAGATTCAGGCATTGAATTTAATCGCATGATCTGCCGCAGAGTCAAATGCTGAACCTGGAGCTGGGCCTGCATGGTGTCGTTCATCCCTCTCAGGACAGCTGCGTTCCTCAACACGGCCTGCTCTACACGTGCTATACCTTCTAGCATGAGCCATGTTGAGTCACAGCCTAAAATAAAGAATAAATAAAATATTAAGGATAATTACACAACAGAAGAAAAAATAAGCAAAGATACATTGTCATCATTAAGACAAATCATTCTTTACATCAATTTGTTGAAATTGATTCTTTACACATTAAATATGTTATTCAGACAGAACAAAATCATTAAAGGGACAGTTTACTCAAACATGTTGTCCCCTTTAATTGGTTTTCGATGATCCACTTATACAGCTTGAGTGTATAAAATCTTGTTAAAGGATTTACATTGTACTTACATTAGCAATTTAAATATTTTAATTATACTGTGGTAGGCACACCTATCCTTAAACATTTTGGCGTTGAGGACAAGCTGTGTAAACATAGCAACCTGAAGAAATTACATTCCCACTGGGTTAGACAAGAGATAATGTATCAACATTTGTACATAAATTGTTGGATCCAAGTAGTGGTGATTGGTATATGTAGTGATATCAAATTAAAGGGACACTGAACCTAAATATTTAATTGACTGATTCAGATAGAGAATGACATTACAAATAATATAAAATTACACATATTCTTTAAATGTTAGAATTCTCTAGCTAGATTTTGAATGCAAGAATGTAGGTTTATAGGGCAGGCCATATTTGTTTATCAACTTTGGTTGTCCCTGCTGATTGATGGATACATTCATCCAACAATAAAGAAATTATGTCCAGACTTATTTTCGATTTAAAATTAATTCTAGGCATTTCTTTGTTTCAATAAAGATAGCAAGAGAATGAAGAATAATTCATAAGAGTAGTAAATTATAAATTTGATTAACATTGCATGCTCTATTTGAATCACAATAGAAACAATTTGCCTTCAGTGTACCTTTAAGTATCTTATAATGTGGATTTTGAATGATACTTACAGCTGTGCCTGGGAAGGACAATCCGACACCCAGGACAATGAAGGTTGAGACAGGGGGGAGGGATGGGATTGTGTTGGGGAGGGATGGGATTGTGTTGGGGAGGGATGGGATTGGGTTGGGGATGGATGAGCTGCTGCTCCGGGGTAGGCCGTACAGCTGGGGAGTGGTGAGTTGGGGTCTGGGCAGCTGGGGTAGCTGTACGGGCCAAAATACGGGGAGAGCGGCGAAGGGGGACGAAGTGGCATTTTTTGGGAGGGACAGGATAGGAAAAATGGGAAGGGCCGGCAGGGGTCTGGGCAGGGGCCTGGGCAGGGGTCTGGGCCTGGGCAGGGGTCTGGGCCTGGGCAGGGGTCTGGGCCTGGGCAGGGGACTGGGCAGGGGTCTGTGACTGGGCAGGGGACTGGGCAGGGGCGGAAAACAGATGACCAGAGGTGGAGGATCCATCTGAAATAAATAATACAAATATATTAACATCTCATACATAATGAAATCAAATCAACGCATTTCAAATTGATTATGTTTTCAATATACTTAGAAGTGTGTTTGAATTTCTAAACAATTATGACATGAGGACATCGTATGCATATAGGCACTCAGATGAATATCAATGACTGTCTGTACAATTATAAAATTATTATTGTGGTTTGGCCTGGAATATGCATGTGACATAATGATGGCATGAATTAGAAATCAAAATAAAAAAAAAACAATCCAAGCATATTTTCATGCTGCCTGATATAGAAAGGGGGCAGTAGTGTATTTGAACAGACAAATAATATTCCTTTTTAAAGTGCAAAAGCTGTAGACTTTGAATGTCTTCAATAAAATGATTTCCAATAAAGCAACATGTTGGAAACATGATAGATATATTTCACATACCATCAGACTTCAAGGGAGCCTCTTCCTCCTCCGTCCCACATGTTAAATCAATCTCTGTAAAACATAACATGTTGTGTACACGTTAAGATCAGATATTATAACATATGTTACTGTTGCTCAAAGACACACATCAATGTTGCATTAAAGATATACACACCCAAAGTTATGATTTTCATCATTTTGATGGAGCATACAAATGACATTAGATTTGTTATTCTCAATGATTCAGATTTTAGATTTATTGTTTGTATTAATTTTAACATCATAAAAGCATAGTACATAGAACATTTAAGATTTCTCATGTGTGTATCACTTGATGACTGTTGTCAAAAATGAACATGGAAACAAACATATGCTATACATCTTCTGAATAACAAAGGTGTAGACTAAGAAATTTTTAATTATTAAGCTTTCAATATTCCAAGAAAATTAATATATAATCAGAGGAGTAAATGATATGTTTGTTTCAAATGTTATGCTTCATCAGAATCATGCTCATAATATTGATTACCAATACACCTTCAATGACATATAAATGAGTCAATGGACTTACCAGAAGACCGCAAAGGCAGCTCTGTGTCAGTGCTGGATTCCTCTGGGCTCCCCACACCAACTCTCTCTATGAATGATATAGATATATATTAGTGAACACATTTGGGATAGCACTAAATCACATCTGTAGCGATTTTTAAGAATAATCAACTTGAAAATGTGAAGAATACAGCAGTCATTATCCAAAAAAATGCTTGATTGAATCAAGGGGATTCTGTTAAAAATGATGTATTGAACATATGTTTAATTTCTGACTATATTATACATCAAACTCATCTCATACGATGCATATCTAAATATACCCATTGATCAATGTTCTTAAAAGAATACACACAAACCACATTTTGAATAACAGCTGTTGACAAATATAAACAAAGACATGTGGCACATCGAGCCATTTGTGCAATGTACAGTAATCTTGTTTAGGACACAACACATATTGATCACAATACCAAACCAAATTGATTAGTACAAATATGTAATCATTGTGCTGTTAGAGTATGCTTATATCTATAAAGTAACTCCAACAGTGAATATGTGAATTATATATCAATATTGTCTAATCCAAAGAATGTAAAGATTAATGAATCTATTGTTTATTAAAGGGACACTGACATGATTTATTTCAATCATTGATTTCACTGTTCAAACTGTTCCAAATGATTTAACATTGACTCCTATTATAATTTGAATGTTGCTACATTTTAATCTTAAAGGCAGATAAGCAATATTGGATTCAATAAATATTGTTTGTTGAAGGTATCCACCAATCATCACTAAAAACCCAGGTTGGTCAACCAAAATTGAGCTGCAGAGAAATGTACATTCTTGATTTTAAAATACATTTAGCAATAGAATATTTCACATATGATTATAGTATTATATTTAAATGTTGATTAATATTGCATGCTCTATCTGAATGACAACATTAATAATTTTAGCTCAGTGTCCCTTTAATATAAAAATATATTGATTTGACAATGTTGATGTTAATGAATTCTCTACTCCATATGTTGATGTAATGAATGGGATTGAGCATGCAATTCCAATCTAATATGTTATTTAAGGATATCCTAAGAATTATTTAATTTTCATCTATTAAAGGGACATGAAGCTCTAAATGTGTAATTGTATACTTTTTGAAACTATGTACTACTGTTATCTGAACACATGATTTTAACTTTTGTCAAAATGCAAATTTATGCATAAAAAAACAGCCGGATAATACCAGTAATGCATTGTTTAACCTAAACCAAAATCCATTTTTTTTAGAAGAACTAAAACAATAGACTGAACCAATGTAGCTCATAAAATGTTTAAACAAAACAATAAAATCACATTTAAAAATCAGTCTATGTAAAATTTAGTTGGCATGTCCCTTAAATGTCCCAAAAATGGAATCTATATTTTTAAAATCAAAACATATGCAAAAGTGTGTGTATTTTTAAAAAAATGTATACAAATAAGATTAAGCAATACACAAGGGAAGAATATAAATTGGACATTCAAAGAATCTTACATTAAAATTAAGACATCCAGAAGAGATGGGATATCTTAAATTCCAAACAAAATCAGAGTAGTCTTACAATGTAATCCTATATTTTTGTTTTATTTATACTTATTTGCAAATATTTAAAAAATCCATTTTGCAGATACATATAAATATTGAACAATGTGGATTTAGTATGTAATGTTCTGTCCATGTTTCTAAGACAAATGTCAATTAAAATGAGACATACCATACTGTGACAAGCCCTGGCTTGAGGATCCAGCACCAACATCCAGATCTGTAATATATTAAATGAGGATTGGATATCATTAATACAAATCATGCCATGTTTAAAATCTTTACATTATTAGCAAATCAATTAAAAACTATTAATCCTTTGGTAGTCCCATGAGTTAATTGTTTCCTCAATTAAATTCATGATAAATATATCCTGTACTCTTATTTTCAATCAGTTGTGTTGTTTACTGTAGCTTTAATTATTTTTTTGTGTTATTTCATTCTCATCAATTGATGGGCATATGTTATAATTTATTTGGATTCTGTTTTTTTTTTTTTATTATGTATAATATTGAAAATAAGAATACTGTATTCTTCACATATATAATAATTCACATTTCATTTTGACCAACATGTGTCAAGCAATGCCACTTACAGCAAACCCATGTTAACGTGTATGCGCAATTCCATTTTCGTGATCATTGCGCAATGATTCCAAGCGGAATTACGCATCCGTCATTTGACCAACATGTGTCAAGCAATGCCACTTACAGCAAACCCATGTTAACGTGTATGCGCAATTCCATTTTTGCGATCATTGCGCAATGATTCCAAGCGGAATTACGCATCTGTCATTTGACCAACATGTGTCAAGCAATGCCACTTACAGCAAACCCATGAGTTAATTGTTTCCTCAATTAAATTCATGATAAATAAATCCTGTACTCTTATTTTCAATCAGTTGTGTTGTTTACTGTAGCTTTAATTATTTTTTTGTGTTATTTCATTCTCATCAATTGATGGGCATATGTTATAATTTATTTGGATTCTGTTTTTTTTTTTTTATTATGTATAATATTGAAAATAAGAATACTGTATTCTTCACATATATAATAATTCACATTTCATTTTGACCAACATGTGTCAAGCAATGCCACTTACAGCAAACCCATGTTAACGTGTATGCGCAATTCCATTTTCGTGATCATTGCGCAATGATTCCAAGCGGAATTATGCATCCGTCATTTGACCAACATGTGTCAAGCAATGCCACTTACAGCAAACCCATGTTAACGTGTATGCGCAATTCCATTTTTGCGACCATTGCGCAATGATTCCAAGCGGAATTACGCATCTGTCATTTGACCAACATGTGTCAAGCAATGCCACTTACAGCAAACCCATGTTAACGTGTATGCGCAATTCCATTTTCGCGATCATTGCGCAATGATTCCAAGCGGAATTATGCATCCGTCATTTGACCAACATGTGTCAAGCAATGCCACTTACAGCAAACCCATGTTAACGTGTATGCGCAATTCCATTTTCGCTCTGTGACGCATATTCTGTAGAGCGCAATAAACATCATTCCTATTTCATGTGTCACTAATCTAAAATCAGATATCTAAACATCATATGTAGTGTATGTTGTGAGATCTGTATAGGTTTAGTATCTGACTATACACATTTTGAAAAAAATAATCAAATATTAAGATATTATATGAAGTTGGATAGTTACCTGGTTCAGATTCTCCATCAGCTCCTCCCAGGCCACCGGACAGAGAAGCAGCTGCCCTGGCCCCCGCGTCAGGACATTCAAATCCCGCAGCTGGGAGGGAAGAAGAGGAGGCCGAGGATGGCGAGGATCTAAATCTTTTGGGGACCCGGAGATTGAGGAGCTTGCATAAAGTCACCTCATAAGGGGGTAGGTATAGTTTCCGCGGGGCCTTTCTTTGGCCCCCTCTTTTACGGGCTTGTACCCAGTCCCTTATGAGGTTGACTTTTTTTGTCAAGCGCAACCTCATATCTCCGAATCTCCTCATGATTTGATCCTGGCTCCTCTGGACGCCACACACCAATTTAACCGCATCTGTCGACCTCCTCTTGTTCCCAAACAGCTGGGGATAAAAGTCCTTGATGGCGTGGACCAGTGCAGCGCTCTCCTGCTTGGTGAACCTGGGAGGCTTCATGCCTGCTGGGTTGTAGAATAATCTCATAATTATAATAATAATAATATATATACGCCTGCAGGCATTAGAGAACTGACAAAGATGGCAACGTGTAATGGACTTTTATATGGTGAAGTAAACATGAGATGCACCATGGGACAAGTTATCTGTACATCTGATTGGATAAAAGTTGGAAATATTGTTAGAATGTCTGTGAGACCATCCTGACTCAAGTTGTGTTTGTGTGATGAACTCTGATTGGCCGTTCCTTAATGTTTCATATCTTAGCAACTTCCATACACATACCTCCTGGTGGTGCTGTTACTTCATTTTTCATGTAGAAGTATTTGTAACTCATGGGCCTGTCATGCGGATATGTGTGACGCCGATTTAATATCCGTGATCCGTTAAATATTAATGTTTAAATTCTCTTTAAAATCTAATACTGTCACATTATTAAATGTTGTCGACATTTTTCGGTTTAATAACGGTCTGTTTCTTTAATACAAATACACATTTAATATTGTATGTCTTTATTGTTCATAAAATCAATTTGTTGACTTGTGAAGTATTGACATTGCTCTATTAAATGTATTTATAATGCACATTGATTGTGTGCTATTGCGTGACATTAGACTCTAATGTTTAAAGATGCAAATCTGGTGTTTCAAGATCCGTTTCCCACGCCACATTTCTGAATGTTCAAATTCAGGTTATAATGTCAGTAACTTGGATAATCTGTTTATAGATGTTAAACTACAGGTTTGTTTGTTATTAGTAAATAAACCTTGAGCTTGTATTTGTCTGAACTGCTCATATATGTTATTGTGCAATGGCGTCTTTATTTTTAAATAGACATTACAAACAAACAATTGTATCAAATGATCTGTAGAGATAGAAAATTGTTTAGACTTTAAAATGAAAAGCAATTTATCTTTGTATTTAGATATCCTCAACATAAGACATTTAAATGCACATGGTTGAGCCAATCACATAAGGCATCTCGGTGCATCCACCAATCTTCATCTACTGAGCCTATCTCGATATGCTTTTCAAGCAAAGTATGTCAAGATAAGAAGAGAAGTAAATACACTCTTTAAATCTCTTAAAGGGACACTGTCCAAACAAATGTAGCGTTCGTGATTCCGATTGAGCATGAAATGTTAAGCAACTTTATAATTTACTCCGATTCTCAAATGTTAAGAATTATCTTGTTATCTTTCTTTGCAAATCAATAATGATATTTTAGATTACGGACAATTTTGGCAAAAACCTGGGTTGTCCTTGATGATTGTTGGATAAATTAATCCACCCAAAACAAAATAAATTCTGTCCAGAGTACTGAAGCTAATAAATTATCAATTTAATGCCTTATTTTTAAAGTAATGATAGCAACATCACGAGGAACATTGATAATATGAGTCAATTTTTAAAGTTGCTTAAAATAGAATACTCGTTCTGAATGTATAAATCATTAATTGTTTAACTGTCTCCCTTTAAGTATATTTTGAGTTCATGTCCCTTTAAGGAGACATTTCACAATAATGCTTGAAAAATCATAAACCTAGGCACCTTCCTTTTTCAAAATTAGTATAACATATGAGTAAAGCATATTTAGATTAAATTCTGGATTGTTTTACACACTGACTGAAATATATATTGTAATGGATGTATTTCGCAGTCTTCTGCTTCGAGGGACATTAAGCTGTATGTTATTTATGCATTTTGGATAAGATTATAATATTTGAACAACTGAATATGTTTTGTTATTCAATCATTAGATTGTAATTATATATAATATTGGATTAAATACATATCTACATAGGCTATTTTGATGCTGATTGTTGGTTGCACAGAGATGCCTTATGTAATTGACTAAGATATGTGCATTGATGTATCTTTTTCTAAGTATATTTCAAGACTGAATGTAATTCTATAGTACTTTATAAATATGTTTAAATTCTTTAATTATTTTTATAAATTCGGGACACAATATACTTTGTGAATGTCCCTTTAAGGACAAAAACATTTGAAATGTTGATTTAACATTGTCGAAAGAAACTAAAGGGGAATTAAAATTATACATAGATATGTGATGTCTAACCCAAGAGGTAAGATTTTAATAAATACATAATATTAATAACTATAATTAAATGTCCCTTTAAATGACTCCACTAGAAAATAAAATCTATTAACATGGCATCCAATAACTAGCTTGTGCAAAATATGAAGTTAAATGACCTACCATTTTTTAATTTAAAAATTATAAATTTAATTAAATAATGTTTTTAGATACCTAAGGAAGATACAAGATCTTATAAAATTAATTTTACATTCAACAACACTGTCACTTTAATGTAAGTGAACCACTTCCCTTCTTAAAAGTGAAAACAATTTTTTTTTTGTCAAATTCTGACTACATATCCGAAATTATTTTAACATCGAAGAATTTCACAAGAAAAGCATCGATGGATCTCACTCCCCAATTTTTAAAAAAAAGATAGTTTAATTTAATATTCTCTGAATTAGTGGATTTGCTAAAATGAATGCCTAATTTGATCTTATGCATGTGCTTGTCAAATAGACAACTTACAGTCATGGGAGTCAAATTGTTTTTTATTGACAGATTATATGGATATTTATTATAATCTGTTCAAAAGAGGGTATTTAATAATCAAATGTGGATTATTACCATTTAAAAATAATTTAATTTTTTAACAAAAAAAAAAAAATATATATATATATTCCGGGAAGTCATCAGATGACAATCTGAAATGAAAAAACAAAATTTAAATAAGTTAATACACACGTTTTAAAATATTCATAAAATACATTTACAATCATCTTGTGTCTATGCTCTAACTTTGTGCATAATTTGATAAAGATATTTATGATTTAATTTTTTTTTATTAAAAACCAAACAAACCATACACCATTATATTGTGTAATAAAAATTAAATTTAAATATCATATTTTCTAATTATACATAATAATGTATATCAAATTTCAATAATAAATATACAGGGAGTGCAGAATTAATAGGCAAATGAGTATTTTGACCACATCATCCTCTTTATGCATGTTGTCTTACTCCAAGCTGTATAGGCTCGAAAGCCTACTACCAATTAAGCATATTAGGTGATGTGCATCTCTGTAATGAGAAGGGGTGTGGTCTAATGACATCAACACCCTATATCAGGTGTGCATAATTATTAGGCAACTTCCTTTCCTTTGGCAAAATGGGTCAAAAGAAGGACTTGACAGGCTCAGAAAAGTCAAAAATAGTGAGATATCTTGCAGAGGGATGCAACACTCTTAAAATTGCAAAGCTTCTGAAGCGTGATCATCGAACAATCAAGCGTTTCATTCAAAATAGTCAACAGGGTCGCAAGAAGCGTGTGGAAAAACCAAGGCGCAAAATAACTGCCCATGAACAGAGAAAAGTCAAGCGTGCAGCTGCCAAGATGCCACTTGCCACCAGTTTGACCATATTTCAGAGCTGCAACATCACTGGAGTGCCCAAAAGCACAAGGTGTGCAATACTCAGAGACATGGCCAAGGTAAGAAAGGCTGAAAGACGACCACCACTGAACAAGACACACAAGCTGAAACGTCAAGACTGGGCCAAGAAATATCTCAAGACTGATTTTTCTAAGGTTTTATGGACTGATGAAATGAGAGTGAGTCTTGATGGGCCAGATGGATGGGCCTGTGGCTGGATTGGTAAAGGGCAGAGAGCTCCAGTCCGACTCAGACGCCAGCAAGGTGGAGGTGGAGTACTGGTTTGGGCTGGTATCATCAAAGATGAGCTTGTGGGGCCTTTTCGGGTTGAGGATGGAGTCAAGCTCAACTCCCAGTCCTACTGCCAGTTTCTGGAAGACACCTTCTTCAAGCAGTGGTACAGGAAGAAGTCTGCATCCTTCAAGAAAAACATGATTTTCATGCAGGACAATGCTCCATCACACGCGTCCAAGTACTCCACAGCGTGGTTGGCAAGAAAGGGTATAAAAGAAGAAAATCTAATGACATGGCCTCCTTGTTCACCTGATCTGAACCCCATTGAGAACCTGTGGTCCATCATCAAATGTGAGATTTACAAGGAGGGAAAACAGTACACCTCTCTGAACAGTGTCTGGGAGGCTGTGGTTGCTGCTGCACGCAATGTTGATGGTGAACAGATCAAAACACTGACAGAATCCATGGATGGCAGGCTTTTGAGTGTCCTTGCAAAGAAAGGTGGCTATATTGGTCACTGATTTGTTTTTGTTTTGTTTTTGAATGTCAGAAATGTATATTTGTGAATGTTGAGATGTTATATTAGTTTCACTGGTAAAAATAAATAATTGAAATGGGTATATATTTGTTTTTTGTTAAGTTGCCTAATAATTATGCACAGTAATAGTCACCTGCACACACAGATATCCCCCTAAAATAGCTATAACTAAAAACAAACTAAAAACTACTTCCAAAACTATTCAGCTTTGATATTAATGAGTTTTTTGGGTTCATTGAGAACATGGTTGTTGTTCAATAATAAAATTAATCCTTAAAAATACAACTTGCCTAATAATTCTGCACTCCCTGTATATGTATGCTGAACATAAATGTAATATTTCATGTCCATTCAAATACCTCTATATCAACTATAATATGTATTCCTTTTTCTGATTGTGATCCCTAAATATCTAATTATGAACTAAGTATGACTAATGTATGTAAGCTACTAAGATTCAACATTCTTGCTGTGATTCTTAACTAGCATGCATTGGTAAACCAACCTGGATAATGCATGGTCTTTGAAAGTCAATTCAGGGGTAAACAGTTGATCTTCAATAGGTGTCTTATTCATCATTTCAAAAATAGAGGACTGTGAAATACCATCTAAAAATTAGAAATTAATCTAAGTGTCTGATTGTGATCCCTAAATATCTAATTATGACTAATGTATGTAAGCTACTAAGATTCAACATTCTTGCTGTGATTCTTAACTAGCATGCATTGGTAAACCAACCTGGATAATGCATGGTCTTTGAAAGTAAATTCAGGGGTAAACAGTTGATCTTCAATAGGTATCTTATTCATCATTTCAAAAATAGAGGACTGTGAAATACCATCTAAAAATTAGAAAATAATCTAAGTGTCTGATTGTGATCCCTAAATATCTAATTATGACTAATGTATGTAAGCTACTAAGATTCAACATTCTTGCTGTGATTCTTAATTAGCATGCATTGGTAAACCAACCTGGATAATGCATGGTCTTTGAAAGTCAATTCAGGGGTAAACAGTTGATCTTCAATAGGTGTCTTATTCATCATTTCAAAAATAGGGGACTGTGAAATACCATCTAAAAATTAGAAAATAATCTAAGTGTCTCCAATAGGATACCTCCACAGCCTTATTCTATCAAATAGTTGGCACTTACCATGTGAACATGTCTTTGTATGGTTTTCAAGGTCAGCAGATTTGAAAGATAATGCCAGACATGATCCCATTGGTATTCTCCAATTTCAATCTTGTGTTTTTCCACTGTCAGTCTGGGAATTCTTCACTGTCACTCTTCGAATTCTTCCCTTTCAGTCTTTACATGAAGTCATCTCCCTAATGGCATAAATTTTTTAAAGAAAACTACTACTACAAGTGTGTGAATCAGTTCTGTAGCACTCTCCCACCCCCCCATTTCTGAATCAATTTCACTAGCTTACTAAGCGTGTGTAGCATCTTGTGTTATGTTCTATCAAGTGTGAAGATGAGTCATATTGAGCAGAACGAACCTCTAATGTGTGACATTGAACCATAGTCATTCTAGAGGATAGTTATGCTAGAGGATCCCTTTATGAGTATTTACATTTTAAGTAATGTGTAAACTAAATACTAGTTTAGAAAATGTATGCCATATGATGTATTTGTGTACAATTCATGCCAGCAACAGTCCATACATTTATACTTACCAGCTGATGTCCTCTTTAAAAACCAGGTGGCAAAGACTCGCTACAGGACCCAATGCACAGAGCATCACCTATATTAATAAATGAATCACATTTTTAGCATTTGATGAACAATCCTAACATGTTTGCACAATTCTCTACTTGTCATTTCCCTAGAGTTCACATCTATTGACAATACTCCAGTCTAACTTCTATTATTTACCGTCTAAAGTGGCGGTTGATGATGTCTGCTCTGACATCGAGCCCTTCGTTTCGGAATGGCCCCTCTAGAACAGGATCATCCTCCTCATCTCTGAGGAGGTTTCCGTGCGCCTGGACGCCCTGCAGCATCCCAGCCCGCTGTGCAATATTATGCAGGACACTACAGGCTATAACGATCTTAGCCACCTTCTTTGGGTTGTACTGGAGGGCTCCTCACGACCTGTCCAGGCACCTGAACCTCATCTTCAGGAGCCCGAACATCCGTTCAACCACCGCCCTGGTTCTCTTATGAGCCCTATTGTAGCGCTCCTCAGACACATCAGTCGGGCTACGCAAGGGGGTAATAAGCCAAGCCCGGCTCATGTACCCAGAATCACCTATAAATTAAGAGCAGAACATAATTCAAACTGAATCCTCAAAATTGTATTTTGATTCTAAAAAAAGTTTGTGTACACGATAATCCACTAACAAATGTTTATTTTTTAAAAGAATAATCTAGTTCAATATTATTCTCTATCTTCCCATTTCAGCTAAGACATGCTACATATGCGTATTTCGCCTAAACCAGACCTTGTGTAAAATACCAACTAAATGGTTACATAGCATTCTCTATCTGAGCATTTAAGGTAAGACATGCTACATATCTGCATTGAACTAAAAGTAGACATTAGCGGAAAGAGACAATGACATGTTTAAATTGCATTTGCTAATATCTTCCCATTTCAGCTAAGACATGCTACATATGTGTATTTCGCCTAAACCAGACTTTGTGTAAAATACCAACTAAATGGTTATATAGCATTCTCTATCTGAGCATTTAAGGTAAGACATGCTACATATCTGCATTGAACTAAAAGTAGACATTAGCGGAAAGAGACAATGACATGGTTAAATTGCATTTGCTAATATCTTCCCATTTCAGCTAAGACATGCTACATATGCGTATTTCTCCTAAACCAGACCTTGTGTAAAATGGAAACGAAATGGTTACATTGCATTCTCTATCTGAGCATTTAAGGTAAGACATGCTACATATCTGCATTGAACTAAAAGTAGACATTAGCGGAAAGAGACAATGACATGGTTAAATTGCATTTGCTAATATCTTCCCATTTCAGCTAAGACATGCTACATATGCGTATTTCTCCTAAACCAGACCTTGTGTAAAATGGAAACGAAATGGTTACATTGCATTCTCTATCTGAGCATTTAAGGTAAGACATGCTACATATCTGCATTGAACTAACACTAGACATTAGCAGAAAGAGACAATGACATGGTTAAATTTCATTAGCTAATATCTTCCCATTTCAGCTAAGACATGCTACATATGCGTATTTCTCCTAAACCAGACCTTGTGTAAAATGGAAACGAAATGGTTACATTGCATTCTCTATCTGAGCATTTAAGGTAAGACATGCTACATATCTGCATTGAACTAAAACTAGACATTAGCGGAAAGAGACAATGACATGGTTAAATTGCATTAGCTAATATCTTCCCATTTCAGCTAAGACATGCTACATATGCGTATTTCTCCTAAACCAGACCTTGTGTAAAATGGAAACAAAATGGTTACATTGCATTCTCTATCTGAGCATTTAAGGTAAGACATGCTACATATCTGCATTGAACTAAAACTAGACATTAGCGGAAAGAGACAATGACCTGGTTAAATTGCATCCTATAGCTGAACATTACACTAACATTTTAAAACTACAGTGGCAATTGTCTAACTAATTAACCATGTTGTGCACAAATACTCACCAACGAGATAACCAGGGGGCATTTGTCTTTCCTCAAACGGTCTCCACAGGGACGACTGAGCGAGGATGCGGGCATCATGACAAGCTCCTGCAAAATTCGCACACACATGCATAATCCTCATCTGTGCGTCACAAACATACTGCACGTTGAGGCTATGAAAATGTTTGCGATTTCTGAAGGGCAAGTCATCAATTGGAGCACGCAGCGCAATGTGGGTACAATCTATAGCTCCCAAGACATTGGGCAATTGAGCAATATCAAAGAATTCCCGCTTCAGGCGCCTCCAATCACCATCATTTTGTGGGAATCCTATGTAATGCTTACTGATCCGTACCATGGCGTCCAGAAAGTTATCAAACACCACAGAGAATGTACCTTGAGCCAGGCCATGCATGTACATTTCTCCGGATTGAAAACTCCCAGAGGCCAGGACGTAAAGGCAACTTAGCATCTTACTCATGCCGGGAACAGCAGTCCTTATTCTTATACGTGGCTCCAAATGAGGTTTAAGAAGATCGTAAAGGCCAATGAGCTGTTCACGATTGAGCCGATACTTATCATAAACCTCAAAGTCGCTCATGTTTTCCAAGGTGGGTCTCACCCTGTAGACACGAGGACCTCGAACCAGACGACCCCTTCGTCTCAGTCTGAGCCGCCGAGGCTGCCTGATTCGATCAACAGCTAGTTCGCCAATAGCAGCACCAGCAGCGTCTACCATGTCATCGTCATCCATCTTTCAAAACAGCGTAACAAGGTATGCACTTGATCTGATGTGGATCACAAGTGATGCATTGGCCATGTTGTTTGGGTGATTTATAGTACAATTAGTCCAATGGTAGTGAGTTTGTAATGATTGCTGATTGTATTCACTTGTTTGTATGTGAGCGGCGCGAATGCTTTCACAGTGGGCGTTTTTTTTTTTTGTTTGCTGAAATGTTGTTTTCCCCCAATGAATCTCAATGTGAAAGTGTCAAATATCACACATACAGTGCATGTTTGTAATGTTTGATCATATGTGTAATCAATATTTCTTAAACGCGATCTTATAGTAACAAGCACACATCCAGGCTAACATGAATGAAAGTGCATAGTTGTATATAATGTGCATCGAATGTGATCGATCAATGTTGCTGCAACATTGTTTGAAAACGATAAAGTAACATCTGCCATCTGTAGTATTGTATATATAAGTGATTGCCGAGCTGTCAATATTGTATGCGTCCCTTTAAAATCGCACTAATAATTCAGAACTTCCGGCTGTCATCTGTAGTATTGTATATATAAGTGATTGGCGAGCTGTCAATATTGTACGCGTCCCATTCAAATCTCAATAATACTGAATAACTTCCGGCTGTCATCTGTAGTATTGTATAAATAAGTGATTGCCGAGCTGTCAATATTGTACGCGTCCCTTTCAAATCGCAATAATAATTCAGAACTTCCCATCTGCCATCTGTAGTATTGTATATATAAGTGATTGCCGAGCAGTCAATATTGTATGCGTCCCTTTAAAATCGCAATAATAATTCCGAACTTCCTGTCTGCCATCTGTAGTATTGTATATATAAGTGATTGCCGAGCTGTCAATATTGTATGCGTCCCATTAAAATGGCACTAATACTGAAGAACTTCCGGCTGTCATCTGTAGTATTGTATATATAAGTGATTGCAGAGCTGTCAATATTGTATGCGTCCCTTTAAAATCGCAATAATAACTCCGAACTTCCCGTCTGCCATCTGTAGTATTGTATATATAAGTGATTGCCGAGCTGTCAATATTGTATGCGTCCCTTTAAAATCGCAATAATAATTCCGAACTTCCCGTCTGCCATCTGTAGTATTGTATATATAAGTGATTGCCGAGCTGTCAGTATTGTATGCGTCCCTTTCAAATCGCAATAATAATTCTGAACTTCCCGTCTGCCATCTGTAGTATTGTATATATAAGTGATTGCCGAGCTGTCAATATTGTATGCGTCCCATTAAAATGGCACTAATACTGAATAACTTCCAGCTGTCATCTGTAGTATTGTATATATAAGTGATTTGCGATCTGACAATATTTATTAATTGTCCCATTGAAATCTCCCTAATAATGATGTTCCAAACTGTTATTTACGTATATGTTGTATTGTAGTATTGAGTGTTAAAGTTCAGAAAGGGGCGGTACAGTCGTGAATCTGTGATGTGTATGGTTGAATCTTCTAATGACGTCATCATATTATTAACCTGCCTATGTAGTTCTGAAATCCTCATTGTGTTGTTGTATTGTGCTACATTGTTATTGTGTGCTGAATAAAATATAAATGTGTGCTTTGTGGTTGCGTGATGGGTGATGCGTGTTATGTACATCTACGTATATATTGTGATTGTGTCCCACATATGCTGACTTCTATATAGCGGTCTGGCATTGTTGTTCCTTCCCATAAAGTGACATCTGTAATCTGGTGTAATGATGTTCTTCTTGTACGTAATTCCTAATGGTTTATTGTGATGGAATCATGATGTTAAAAGTACAGTAAAATCCATATGTTCTGTTTTGTGATTCCTAGAGAGAATGTAATGTGTTTTTCCCCCATCATTTGAATGCACATGTATGAGTGTATGGTAAAAGTAATGTATGTACATCCATGACTGATCATGTGTTATGTAGATATGCAGTTGCTGCAAGCATATGAGTTGAATAAATGTAATGCAATAATAAAGGTAAATGAGAGGTGTTTCCCATTGTGTACTGTTTGTGAATCCTGAAATGTTTTAATGATTTTTTTTTTCCTTTTAAATGTGATTTTTTTTTATAAAAAAGTTTGTTACTAGTGATGTTGATTTTTAGTTGATGTAATGTAAAAGTATGAAACAATTTAATGCTGTTGTGAATATTCAATAAGTACAATCCATAAGTCCACCATAGGGAAATAGTAATTTCTTGATCTATTTATCATAGCTGGGTCTAACGCAGAAAAGCATGTTTTTTTTTCCTATTTCTAGCGCTGGTATTTGGAGTTTTTAGGTCTACGCTATTTGCGTGCGTTATGGAAATCTGTGTTTCGCGTGCACGAGCACGTCTTCCCCATAGAAGTCAATGGAGGCTCTAAATTTTTTTTTTTTTTTCAAAGACTGGTTTTCCTCGTAAAGTGAGTGACGTCATGAGCTTTTGTGAAAAAGTAGCTAAATCATGTTCATTTTGTAATAAATAACTTTTTTGTGTATGTAATGTGGTGTATATTGTTTGTATGAGTCGATGAGTGTATGTTTGTGATAATCTTATTAGTTAGATGTAGCTATATGAGGGTCTTTTCCCGTGTGTCAATGTAAGTCAATGGCAAAATGGATTTGTGTTGTTTTTTTTCTAACACCCGAGATCTCGCAACTTTGATCCTTTGTATTTTGATGAAAAATTATTAAATCATAAAAATAAATATAGTGTAGTGTTTGTATGAGTGTAAGTGTAGTTTGTGTAATATTTGTTTTGTGATTCGTGGATGTTTATTTTGTCGGTATATGTTAACTACTGGGTTTGAGCTGTCGGTAGAGATTTGAGCGTTGGGAGATTTTTGAGTGTCGGTAACTGAACTCTAAATACCGGAGTCCGTAAAAAACAAGCGTTAGGAGCCTCTAACGCTGGTTTTTATGGCTAGCGCCCAACTCTAAATCTAGGCCTTAGTTTTAAACTACACAGGATTATGAATGCAAGCTAAAATACAAAGTGCCCTTTTAAAATTACTAACTGCAATTAGTCTGTAGCAATAATGAATGTATTTGCTTTAAAATATCAAATTATATACTTTACCCAAATAAGCAAATCAATGTTTCATATTCCAGAGTTTCTTGTTAATCTTTCTTTATTCAAGAAAGTGTCCCCAAAAATGGCAGAGAATATGCTTGGAACCAAAGCCTATGTATTTTCTCTCCAAAAGTTAATGCTTCTTTTTGTCTGTCTTCCCTTGTGCAGTGAGTTGTCTGGCCCTTTATTCCAAAAATAAAGAATTCCTCCCCCGTTTCTTTAATCATTCCCACAAGATTTTGGATTGGACCTTTATCCGGTGCTTGTTTTGGATTGGCCCTAACGGAGCTGAGCATTGGTTGGCCCTTGGAGCTGAAACATTTGATCGGCTATTTGGATTTGCATGTGTTTTAAACAGTCAATTCGTTTGGCTGTCATACCAGTTTTAATCCCCTAGGGGGCAGCAAACAACCGCAAATGCAGATCTCATCATCAATATTGCTAACAATTTAATACATCCTTATAAAGTGATTATTTAACATACTATAACTTTTAGCATTAATAAACCTCTCTTGTCAGCATCTGTATTTCATTTAGCATAACAGAAAATGTACAATTTGACACCAAACACCAGCATTTTATCAATTTCTATGATAAAATAGAAGATATCCATGTTTATGGCTAATATTCATAGGACATCTTGCCGTATGTAAAATAAAGAAACACATGTTGTTAAAAATGTCAAAAATGTATACATCTATTTGCAGTATTTATCAAGCTCAGCAAATATTTATCTAATATGTTACTATTAGTCACTGCTTCTTAGGTCCACAATACACATTTTTATACAGTATTTAAAATTATACAGGCTGTATTTTAAAAATGAATTTAACAGCTGTAATGTCACATGTTGAAATCTTAATTCTTGGCTTCTTTGCTTCCAAGGATCACATGGCTGGACAGGATGTGTAAGTAGCTCAACAGGGGATCATTTAACATGTAGATGAATTCCTTGAACATGTTTGTAGATTCAATCATTCCCACATCTCTGAGGCTCCATTATGCTAATATTCACTTTGAAGTAGCCCACTGGTTTCATTTATATAACAGTCTAAGCCTTTGTTCTTTCTGAAATAACTATGCAATTTCATTGATGAATGAGAGGGGGGGCTGGTTTACACAGCCAACAATCATTTGGCAGAGTAAATACAACTGCTGTAACCAGTTTCATGTATAATGAATCATGTGGTCTTAACAACCATATATATATATATATATATATATATATATATATATATATATATATATATATATTAAATAAATATATATATTATTTAATAATCTTCACATATACCCTGACATGTAACAGAAAGATTAGACCAGGGTGGAGCAGTTGATGCAGCATATCTAGATTTCAGCAAATCATTTTACACTGTCCCACACAACAAACTAATTCACAAACTGTATCTCCTTGGTCTAGACTGGGTAGAATGTTGGCTTAAAAATAGAAAACAGAGTGTCTTAGTAAATGGAGTACATTCAGCAGAGCGAGCTGTTACTAGTGGTGTTCCACAGGGGTTTATGGCCTGTTTTGTTTAACATATTTATCAGAGATATCAGCAAAGGGCTACAGGGGAAAGTATGTCTGTTTGCAGATAATACCAAAATTCATAATAGAGTAGATGTTCTGGGGTGGGGGGGGTAGACAAAATGAGAAGTTATATGCAACAATAAGAGGATTGCACAAATGACTGGGATCTTAACACTGCAAAGTGTAAAATTATGCATTAATAACAGACTCAATTACACTTTACTGACTGTTACAAATGAGGAACCGGACTTGGGAATTATTATTTCAGATTATTTAAAATTTAATAAACAATAAAATATTGCAGCGAGTAAGGCCAGCAGAAGGCTTGGATGTATAGGTAGAGGTATTTGCAGAAGAAATAGTAAGGTTCTTATGCGACTTTACAGATCATTAGTTAGGCCTCATCTTGAGTATTCTCTGCAGTTCTGGAGACCATATAAACAATCTTGAATCTGTGCAAAGGAGGGCTACCAAAATTGCACGTGGTCTAAAAAATAAAACTTAGCAGGAGAGGTATAATGACCTAAATATGTATAGCTTAGAGGAGAGAAGGGAAAGAGGTGAGATGATAGCAACTTTCAAGTATATTAAAGGGCTTAGTAAAGCTGAGGCTGTGAGTATTTTACATTAAAAAAAATCAAGAACAAGGGGTCATGATCTTAAGTGGAAGGGTAGTATATTCAGGAGTAATTTGCAGAAGCACTTTTTTTTTTACAGAAAGGGTGATTGATTCATGGAATAAACTTCCACAAGAGGTGGTAATGACAAACACTGTGGGGGGAGGGGGCTATAAGAATACCTGAGACAAGCATAAGGCTATCCTATGAACTAGATAAGTTTATACTTTTAGGAAATATTGGGCAGACTTGCTGGGCCTATGGCTCTTATCTGTTGTCAAAATCTATGTTTCTATGTTTCTATATTTGAACCCTTACAACTTAATGCAATTTTTTGTAAGTATTTTTTGTCAGACTATACTTTTGAAAGTATTTTTGATATTTTTTGTGCAACTTATTTGTCTCAAGTAACAGTTAACCAGAGCTCTGAAGTCACGACACTCATAATCTAGTCCTAAGCCTAGTTGCCAAAATTTTAGTTAAGAGTTTAGAAAAGAGTAAAGCCAAAATCCTAGTGTCCCAGAGTCTTAGCCCTCACATTTAATTGTAATCTGTCCTGTGTCTGTTATGCATAATTTCTTTTGTCTGCAACATCCACTTCTGCATCTCAAAGTACCCTCAATAAAGAGTTATATCAAAAATAGCAAAAGTCCACTTGGGGGGTGGAGCAGGTCATAAAATAATTCTCTTCTCCAGCTCAATATCCTTGTGGTTACCCCAAACAATCCCTTACTTTTACACTAGTCGCTGAAACTAACAAACAACGAAAATATAATGCTTTCTGTATAAACAGATCTTAGGCAAAGTGCAGTGACCAGTGAAAAGAACCTTTATAAAAGTCTAAGGTGGTGGTGAGATGATGGTTCAGTCATTGTAATAGCTCTAAAATAAATGAGCAAGGGCCTCTCATATATCAGATGCACAGTACGTAATGTATGTACAGTATATATGAGAAAAAGGGATCACAGTACCATCTCCTGTAATATGTTGGTATGACCAGGGTAATTTCCGGTGCGGTATAGATCCCAAGTTGATTTGAGATGCCCTTGTAGTATGGTAGAAAGCTGTCAGAGCATCCTAGGATTGCCAGGAACAGATGGAAGAGTTTCCAAAGCCACGTCCGTGGTATGCGCTGTACTCGTGGGCTTGTGAGAAGGACCTGGTTCATCAGAGGATGTCAGTGACGTCGGAGCATTGATGGCCTCAATGCATTTCGTCCGGTAGCGTCTGGACTTTTGCAAGAGGAGTATGTAGACTGTCAGTGCCTGAAATCCTAAATAGGTTGAGTATTAGTCTGATTGGTCCTGCTGTTGTCGGAGTCAGGACAGTACTGGTATGTGGTTAGTTATTGAAAATGCCAATCAATATACACATGAATTGTGCAGCATGATTACAAATACAGTGAAATGAAGTACATGGTGTATACAAAATTGAAATGAAGTACATGGTGTATACAAAATACTGAGCTTGCAACGGTGAATACTTGACAATAAATTTGAGACATACAAGTAAGTCTCACATATTTGTGTGAATATAAATGGCTAATACCATTAAAGCGAGAGTGGAAAGTGGACATAAAAGCCTAATGCCGTGAAGGGATTTATATCATTTCTTCACTTGTTCGGCAACAAAATATCAAGCAGGGCTGATATGTAGCAGTGGGGGTTGTGGAAATATATGTAGTACAGAGATTATTTGTGAGTTAAGAAACATTACAGTCATGAGAGATCAAGGTGAGCGGAACGCCAGATAGATAGTCTAGATGGAAGATAGTCGAGTAAGCATATATGAAACTGAGATAATATCTCTATGTATTATACAATAAATGGAGATACTATTTTTGAGAAAAGAGTATCAGTCCATATTTGACTGTGTGTGTTATTGGAATAGCAAGAGGTAGATAAGGACTATAAAAGGTAGGGCGTTCAAATAGCACAGGTTACAACCTATCATGTGTTATACAAGAAACTGGCTGCATATAAAATGTCTACTTATATATAACAAGATGAAAGTAATATTTAATAGTGAAGATAAAAACAAAAGTAAAGAAAAGTCACAACTAAAATAAACATCTCTAAGAAAAAAATTTAAATAATGGTTACTAAGATCTCAGGTTACGTTCAAGTATATTAAGATTTAGGAGAATATATATATATATATATATATATATATATATATATATATATATACATCAAAACAAGCAGCACTCCAAAGGTCTTATATCCATATGTCACCTTTATTTACGTGAACGTTTTCGGGCTACAAAGAACCCGTCCTCAGACTTACAAGGCTATGTAAACTTACCACCACGCTGTGTTATATCCACCACCAAACAAACAATGAACTACGCTCTCCACGTTAGATGTGCCTCCCCTGCGAGTGACGTCATCCGCCGTGGCAACGTAACAGGGACTGAAATAAAATGAATACATTTAGACAACTAATGCACAAATAAACATAGGCAATACACATCCTATTCTAATATCGGGCAATAGAAAAAATGGGCAATAGAAAAAATATAGAAATATAACCTGTAATAATGTTGTGCAGTTCCTAGTGCCGTACCACACATGTCCCGGCGGTTACCATAGCAACCTATATCAACAATGTAGCACATTCAATGTGGCATATGTGGAGGGCAACATGAGAACTACAAACATATTGGTATAACATACTGCAACCAAAGCATAGCTGCAATAGACCATCTATATATGCAAGAACAGTAATAAATACCTCAACATACTAACAAAGGCCAATTATAATAAACGGCCCTGTAATTACAATATAGGACTAAAGCATAAGGGTATGACAATTTTGTCAAAACTAACATAGGTTGCTAAATAAACTCTATTAATTAACTATATGCCATACCAAAAAGAGAAATGAAAATAAAAATAAAATAAAATAATAATTAGAATGATTCTGGACTCTCAACAGAGAATAGGATGTGTATTGCCTATGTTTATTTGTGCATTAGTTGTCTAAATGTATTCATTTTATTTCAGTCCCTGTTACGTTGCCACGGCGGATGACGTCACTCGCAGGGGAGGCGCATCTAACGTGGAGAGCGTAGTTCATTGTTTGTTTGGTGGTGGATATAACACAGCGTGGTGGTAAGTTTACATAGCCTTGTAAGTCTGAGGACGGGTTCTTTGTAGCCCGAAAACGTTCACGTAAATAAAGGTGACATATGGATATAAGACCTTTGGAGTGCTGCTTGTTTTGATGTATTAATATTTTGGCTCTAAGCACCCAAGGCGCATACATGCAGGATCTGGAGTGCACTTTGCTGGACATGTCTATTAACTTTTTTGTTTGCACCCGATTATAAGAATCTAAGTATTATCCTTGCTGCTGTTTTCATTCTTACATTTCTTTTGGGACATTATAATTTGGATATTATATTTGGATACATTATGACAACGGTTTTAACACCTGATATTACAGAGGATATTGGGGATATTGATACAATCCCTGGAGCCAGCACCTTCCATTTTACGGAAGCAGATGCAGAAGGGATTTTATTTGATAAATTAGCTCTACGCCCTGCTTTGGATAAACCAGCATATATTTATACACATCTATTAAAACTTAAACAAAAAGAAAAAGATCTAACTTTGCATGGGGCATACCTCTCAGAGTACTACCGCAGAGGTTTCATTCCTAGAGGATTTAGGATCAGGAATGTACCCACTTTGGGCAGAAACAATCCCTCATTTTGTGACAGATGGTGCAGCATTGAAAACAAATGCTCTTTAGATCTTGTACTACTTGTCATACAAGAAGTGGGGAGATTATTACAACTAATTAAGGCAGAGATTACAGCCTATGAATTACCAAATTTACCTAGATTGGAGGCTGACAGTACAGAGGATTGGATAAACAAACTCCAGAGCAAGCTTGAGAAATATGAAACTGATTTAATTCAGTTTAAGAATAAGAAATTGGAGGCTGTAATAAGTGACTATAGGGACAAAAGAGTCTATTTATGGCAATTGACGGCCAGTGAGAGACAGAGACAACACTTTGTTAGGAGGAGACGGGCACGATACTATAAACCTCAGGATTTGACTACTGTAGAGAGCTCAGGGTCTGGTTCAGGCTCTGATACAGATCAACCACAGAATCCTACTCAGGTAGCTCAACACCCCCAACACCCCCAAGGAGTGACAACTCGCTCAAAAAACTTCAGAGGAAGAGGGGGCAGACAAGGAGAGGGGGGTACAAGGGGAAGACCACCCTTACACCCTCGGAAATGACGAATAACATAGTAGTCAACCTGAGTGATTACCCCTTGAGTGACTCTGAAATAAAAATTTTGAATAAAGGACTCACTTTTGTTCCCACCAGCAGAACTGATCCATTTGAGTTCTATATTGACACCAAAAAATTTCAAAGATTACTCTCTTTAAAGGAGAAATTTGGGGAATCTGAAATGGAACATGACCAACTGAAAAAGAAGTCGACATATACCCCTCCTTTCAACAATTCCAGCATTAATACCTTTACGAGATTAATACAGGATGATATGAATCATTCTATTAGTACACATCAAAGAGAGACTTTCAATAACTTCTCAAAGGAAGACTGGAAGGTATTAAAAAATCTATCAGGCAATAAAGAGCTAATTATACGTGAGGCCGACAAGGGTGGGGCAGTGGTCATCCTTAACTATAAGGACTACAGGACAGAGATCTTGTCACAGCTTGCGGATGAGAACACGTATAGACCACTAACTGGTGACCCTACACAAATATTCAAGAAAAAGCTGGATGAATATGCTAAATTGGTATATGACCAGGGGTTCATTAATAGGGATACTTATCTCTATCTACTAGTGACATATCCCAGAACTCTGGTCCTATATACCCTTCCTAAAATACATAAGGGAATCTCTCCTCCACCGGGAAGACCAATCGTGTCCTCTATAGGCTCATTACAGCAACCTCTTGCTACGTTTGTAGATAAATTTCTACAGCCTATTGTATACCATACACCATCTTATTTGAGAGATTCTATGGCACTTCTTGAGATGCTACAAAATTTGGAGGATTTGGACGAGGATATATGGCTAGTCACACTAGATGTGACTAGTCTATATACTGTAATCCCACATGAAGAAGGACTACAAGCTGTTTTTTTCCATCTCTGCAGACATCCCTATATTGGACCCCCTCCTGAGATCCTACTTCAATTTCTAGAGTTTTGTCTGACTACCAATTTCTTCAGATTTGAACAATCTTTTTACCTACAGAGGAAAGGGACGGCGATGGGGTCGAATATGGCCCCATCGTATGCCAACTTGTTTATGGCCCATTTTGAAGAGTTTGGGACGACATTGTTTCAGGTCAAGAACATCTGATTTTTTAAGAGGTATATAGATGACCTGTTTCTCATTTGGTCTGGTACTTTGGAGGACCTGGAGACTTGGTATCAACAATTGAATGAGGCTAATGTAGCTCTGAAGTTCAAAATGGTGAATAGTAGAACACAAATCGATTTCCTGGATGTTAGATTATATAAAGGGAATGGGAAAATCCAGTCGACACTGTACAGAAAGGAAACTGACAGAAATTCCCTATTACATTACACCAGTTGCCATCCCCCGACATTGAAGAGAGCATTGCCGAAATGGCAATTGCTGAGAGTGAGTAGGAACAACTCAGAAATAAGTAACAGAGATTTACAATTGGAAGAGATGGTACAGCGGTTTAGAACAAGGAGTTATCCTTATAAATTGTTGAAAGAACAATGTGACAATATTTGCCAACTTCCAGATAGAGATCCTAAGATTGAGGATGGAAGAATGACATTTGTGACTACTTTTACAGGGGATAAGGGTCCCTTAATGGATATCTTAAACAAGCATTGGAAGATCATCAATACTGATAAATCCCTACCTCTGTATAACTCACAACCACCCAGGGTGGGTTACAGAAGGTCGAAGTCCATACGGGACTTATTGATTAACACTGACCCTGTACAAAGCTATAAAACAGCTACATGGCTGGACATAAAAAAACCAGGTGTATTTCGATGTCTTGGCTGCACTACTTGTGGAGGATTGATAACTGGATCATGCTTCACTCATCCACACAAACGCAAAATGTACAAACACAGATTCCGCCTGACGTGTACCACTACACATATAGTGTACCTCTTACACTGTATCTGTGGACTATATTATGTAGGGAAGACTACAGATGACCTACGTACACGCATGGCAAATCATCGATCTGCTATTAAGACAGCGATTAAGAAAGGGGCATCGGAACAACCAGTAGCCAGACATTTTTTGGAAATGAAGCTTACTGTTATGGATCTTAAATACACGATCATTGACCATGTACCGCCATTATCAAGAGGAGGAGATAGGAACCGTATGCTGCTACAAAGGGAAGCCAAATGGACATTTGAGTTGAATACTCTGGTCCCCTATGGACTGAATACTCAGTTGGACTGGCATGTGTTCATATAAGTCTCTGCTAAAAATGGATGTCTCTGTTGAGAGTCCAGAATCATTCTAATTATTATTTTATTTTTATTTTCATTTCTCTTTTTGGTATGGCATATAGTTAATTAATAGAGTTTATTTAGCAACCTATGTTAGTTTTGACAAAATTGTCATACCCTTATGCTTTAGTCCTATATTGTAATTACAGGGCCGTTTATTATAATTGGCCTTTGTTAGTATGTTGAGGTATTTATTACTGTTCTTGCATATATAGATGGTCTATTGCAGCTATGCTTTGGTTGCAGTATGTTATACCAATATGTTTGTAGTTCTCATGTTGCCCTCCACATATGCCGCATTGAATGTGCTACATTGTTTATATAGGTTGCTATGGTAACCGCCGGGACATGTGTGGTACGGCACTAGGAACTGCACAACATTATTACAGGTTATATTTCTATATTTTTTCTATTGCCCATTTTTTCTATTGCCCGATATTAGAATAGGATGTGTATTGCCTATGTTTATTTGTGCATTAGTTGTCTAAATGTATTCATTTTATTTCAGTCCCTGTTACGTTGCCACGGCGGATGACGTCACTCGCAGGGGAGGCGCATCTAACGTGGAGAGCGTAGTTCATTGTTTGTTTGGTGGTGGATATAACACAGCGTGGTGGTAAGTTTACATAGCCTTGTAAGTCTGAGGACGGGTTCTTTGTAGCCCGAAAACGTTCACGTAAATAAAGGTGACATATGGATATAAGACCTTTGGAGTGCTGCTTGTTTTGATGTATTAATATTTTGGCTCTAAGCACCCAAGGCGCATACATGCAGGATCTGGAGTGCACTTTGCTGGACATGTATATATATATATATATATATATATATATATATATATAAAGAAGAACAGAAAGCACTCCAAAGGTCTTGCATAAGATAGTCACTTTATTAGTGAACGTTTTCGGGCCCAAAATGACCCGTCCTCAGACTTACAGAGACAATATTACTTACCCCCAGCCGTGTTTATAAATGCACACACCAAACAAACGTGAACACGCTCTCCATGGTAGACACGCCCCCCGGAACCGGGAGACGTCATCGTCCATGGCAACGTGTGTATACTTAAAATAAATAATCTACAACAAGGACAAGATAGAGGAAGAAACATCAGAGCGATAAAGTGAGAATCGGAGTAAAGAAATAAACAAATAGTCAAAATCGCGATGCCCAAAACACCGCTCAGTATGTGCAAATCACTTATGGGGGTTCCCATAGAAACCAAAAACCTACAACCGCGATACCGGAAGTAGTAGTATCAGCTCATACTGAGGGGCGGGGCATCGGAGTGCTTTCTGTTCTTCTTTGTACATTTGCTTTTGAATAGCACCCAAGGCTGCTGTGGATTTATTTCTGGAGTACACTTTGTGGAAATATTTATATATATATATATATATATATATATATATATATAAATATTTACTGCAATCAGTATGAATTGGTCACACTGGTGTGAGAAAATGATGATAAAGGTAAACTGCTTACATGAAGGCATTCAAGTCAAGATCGATATTTAGACCTTTAGGGGGCTAGTGTTTCTAATTCGTGGATCCAGAAAGTCTCTCTTTGACGAAGAGTTCTTAGCCTATTTGAGTGTTTGTTAGGTGGAACACCTTCAATGATTTCGACTTTTGAACTGTCAGGATTAGACCCATGTTTCACTTTGAAATGATAAGGCACACCGTGTGTATATAATTTATGAGTGATGTTGTATTTATGTTCGCTAAACCTCTTGCGGATTGTCCTTTTCATGTGTCCTATGTATATCAAATTACAGTTGCAGCTCAACAAGTAAACTACATAAGGGGAGCTACACGAAAAACTTTTGTGAACCGGGTAGTCTTTGGTATCAGTTGAGTTGTTAAACTTGTCTTTGTATGACTCAAATTTATTGTCAAGTATTCACCGTTGCAAGCTCAGTATTTTGTATACACCGTGTACTGTATTTGTAATCATGCTGCACAACTCATGTGTATATATATATAAAATGCATATACTGTGGCGAGAAAAACAAATAGAGAAACCCTCCTCTTTCCAAAAGAAAAAGAGAACTCTAATTCCATTAGACTTGTGACTAAGTTCAACTGTCATTGGAATGGAATAAAAGAGATTCTAAAAAATAATTGGAAACTTTTGCTTAATGACTTAATGAGGGCAAGTGCTTAAAGCACTTCCCCTCATTAACGGCAAAAAGAGCTCCCAACCTGAAAGATAAACTTGTGAAAAGCAGGATTATAACTCCACAAAAAATTGGCTTTCTAGTCAAAAGCTGGTAGGAAATTTTCCCTGCAAAAAATGTGTGGCGTGCAAATTTATGACAAAATCTATATCAAATCTATATCAAAATCTGTATTTTCAGTCTGTACAGAAAAAGTTTTTAAACTGAGGTATTTCTTCAATTGCAATACTGAGGGAGTAGTATACCTCTTAAGATGCAATTGTCCCATTTTTTACGTTGGGAAAACCAAGAGATTACTAAAAGACAGGATCCGACCTTGAGCACAGAGACGACATCAAAAACAAAGTGCAAAATAGCAGTGTGGCAAGACATTTTGAGATTTTCCACAACAGTAGCCCAGACTGCATGAGGGTGATAGGCATTGACAAGGGTATAACCAATGGTAGAGGTGGAGATAATGATAAGGTCCTCCTACAGAAGGAGTGCAAATGGATATTTAACCTCTCTACCATTGGCCCAAAAGGTATGAATGAAAGATTTGATATGGCCTGTTTTTTGTGATGATTTCACAAGATCGTAACAATTGTTGCTTTCAGATTGCATTTTTATAGGTCTTTCGTTCATTTCAGTAAGCTTTGTATTTTGATATTTATTGCGATAAGTTAAGTCATACATGATGTAAAAAACTAAGCAATGTCTTAGAGAGCAATGTATTCTATACCTGTCAATTTTTTTTAAAAAAAAGTCTTTGGATATGTTCACCTCCCACATGGGCGGAGTATATTTGGTTTAAAAGTAAGACCAAGAATACGTCAATCTATACAGCCCTGAGGAAGCCCCATGTGACGAGGGGGTGAAATGCACGTCTGCAATTGGCTGACCGTTCACATGTGACCTGACACGCTTGTTTGCTGGCGGAATGGAGTGGCGATACTTTTGTGTTCAACAAAGTTTGTGAGCCGTGATACTCTTGGAGACTTGAATCCTCATAAAGAACGGCATAAGTGATTCGGTGATCAACTACACAGCAGGGTCTATACAGATAACCTAAAGTCTCATGGAAAGAAACGAAGTTCAAGTGGGCAGTAATCAGGTGTAGTCGACAGAGGGATCCGGATGTAAATACCCGGTATCCTCCTGCATCGTTGATTTTGCCTTTATCTTGTTTAACTTTCTTGTCTTTACTCTGCTGTGACTTGACCAGGCTAGATGCAGTTGACAGAGGGATTCAGCTACTAATATGGTATCCTCCTGCATTTTTGCTTGCTTATTAAACATTCTGTGCTGCAATACTACATCTTTTGCTTAAAGTGCTGCATGACTCCATTTTCTTCTTTACTTATGGCTCATATGCGGTTTTGCTAATAACTTTCTGCAGTTTGCCACTTAAGATCTCCACAACTCTCAGAGAACTCAATACTCTATACAACTTTGGATATTTCATTGGTAACAACCTATAAATAAATGTTTGTCAAAATTTGAGATGTTGCTGAACCGCTACATTGTAATTGATACTATATAAGGTTGTGGTATTATGCTTAATACTGAATGATGCTGTATTTGAGTATGTTGAATGCTAAATTGAACTATAACAACAATAGCTTTAAGGTATAGGTGGATATGCATATATGCAAATACTCTGTTTGTTCAGTTTACTAAAACCGATTTGGTCTGCACATTCTCTACCGAGAGTTACTATATATGCATTGATCCACCTAACAGCTTGTACCTTTTGCTATTTGGGTTTTCTATGTATTTTACATTAGAGTGTGTTCCGCATGGAAGTTTGTAATGTCACATGGACCGGTCCATAGTAAGTTCAGTGTGTTAATGCACTGTTTTTATGTAACTAATTGGTTTTAGTACACTTTACACTATCGCAAACTAGTTGTCAAATTTGTTGAACCTGCACTCAGCGAGGTGCATGAATAAATACCACCACTTTAAAATGCAAATTGTGTTGTTTGAATTTTTCTATAAAAAAGAGTGCTGAATTCCCAGTCTTTCATGAGATTTTATCACAAATCTCTTGTCTTCCTATTTGTTTGTTAATATATACATTCTTATGGGTCTGCACCAAATGCTTTAATCCTTCTCTTACTTATTCTATTAGAGTTGGTAATTTTTAGTGTACTTAATTGAGGTGCACAAACAGCAACACTACGCTATTAGCAATTTTCCATTAACAGCATTATTATATATCATGTGTATATTGATTGGCATTTTCAATAACCAATCACATACCAGTACTGGCTTGACTCCGACAACAGCAGGACCAATCAGGCTAATACTATTTAGGATTTCAGGCACTGACAGTCTACAAACTCCTCTTGATAAAGTCCGGACACTACCGGACAAAATGTGCTAAGGTCATCAATGCTCCAATGTCACTGACATCCTCTGACGAACCAGGTCCTCCTCACAAGCCCATGGGTACAGCGCATACCACGGACGTGGCTGCGGAAACTCTTCCATCTGTTCCTGGCAACTAGTCGCTGAAGGCAGGGTAAAATTAGGTTTAATACAATGAGGAGAGTAAGCAGTTTAGTAGGATTTCACTTTATCTAACATGCACCACACATTATCCCTGACATTCTATGCAATTATTTAGCCCCTAAGTGCCTTTCACTTGAACAGTCTGTCATATTAAAAATAATAGTATGCTTTGGTCTTCATGGAACAATAACCAAGCCCTAAATGGGAGTCTTAGAGAGCCTTTTACCAAAAAAAAATTGGGGTTTTGTGTCTCTTTAATTATAGGGCTCTTTTTCACTGAAATTATGATACAATTAAAATGGCTGATTGTAATGAGGTCAACATTGAATAGGGTTCATTGCCAGCCATTAACATGCTAAAAATTAAAAGATCAACCACTTAATTTACCATTAACAATAGAAAAGAAAGTCAAATTTTTTTACATTTTATATTAATACTTATTTTAAAGATTTTCTTTAATACTGCAGTCTATGTAACAAATCTAAGTAACAAAACATATAGGCAGCTGGTTCATCATATTCCACTGCAGCCATCTGCTAAATCATGTTTTGCCATTTAAAATGTAAATAAGATGCATAATCTGTTAGTTATTCTTGATTAAAATATGTTTAAATAAGAACTTTCATTAAGCTTTTTTCACAAACTGAAAAAAGAAATAAATGTGAAAGGAAAACAGAAAGGAAAAGCATAAAATGTATTAAATACATTGCTATCCTGCAATACTAAACATTCCCTCTAATATCTATGACTTTGAAATTACAGCTAAATTTGAGAGATATAATTGCACAGTTAATTTACTGTTTCAATATTAGTTTATATTTTCTCAGTAACAAATGAAGAAAAAAATCAGACGCACCAGGCTGGTCCATTTAGTAAAACATAACTTTTATTGTGCACTTTGCAGCTTCATTAAAACCACTCAAAATTGTAACACATCATTATTCAGGTAGGAGTGTAGTGCTGTTCCTGCTAACGCATTTTTTTTTTTTGCCTGTACAATTTCTACTGTGCTGTTTAAATAGTTTCTTTCCTGTATGATTTTAATATGAATTTGAATCCTATATTATAAAAGGCCAAGTGTGTTTGTCTGAAGTAGTCATGCGCAGTAGAGACTGCGCGCGGACAAACACACCTGGCCTTCAGCTGCAGAGTAGTGCGCACTGCGGAAGCTGCCTGGTGGGGGCGTGACCGGCGTCGGGCATGCCGTGATGGGGGCGTGGTCAGCGGACGGGACGAGGGGGCGTGGTGAGGGGCGTGGCCTCACAGGAGCACGCGGGAGGGGCGTGGCCGGCGGGAGAGACCAAAACAGAGGAAGGAAGGAAAGAATTTAGAAAGAAAGCGAGCAGAAGAGGGGTGAAGAGCAAAAGAGTGAGAGAGAGCACAAGAGAGTGGGAGAGAAAGAGGGGGAGAGAGAGGGGGGAGAGAGAGCTCAAAAGAAAGGGGGGAGAGAGAGAGCTCAAAAGAGAGGGGGGAGAGAGCTTAAAAGAGAGGTGGGAGAGAGAGCGCAAAAGAGGAAGAGAGAGAGAGCGCAAAAGAGAGGGGGAGAGAGCGCAAGAGAGGGGGAGAGAGAGCGCACAAAAGAGGGGGAGAGAGAGAGCTCAAAAGAGAGGGGGGAGAGAGCGCGCAAAAGAGAGGGGGGAGAGAGTGCGCAAAAGAGAGGGGGGAGAGAGAGCTCAAAAGAAAGGGGGGAGAGAGAGAGCTCAAAAGAGAGGGGGGAGCGAGAGCTTAAAAGAGAGGTGGGAGAGAGAGCGCAAAAGAGGGAGAGAGAGAGAGAGGGGGAGAGAGCGCAAGAGAGGGGGAGAGAGCGCAAGAGAGGGGGAGAGAGAGCGCACAAAAGAGGGGGAGAGAGAGAGCTCAAAAGAGAGGGGGGAGAGAGCACGCAAAAGAGAGGGGGAGAGAGCGCGCAAAAGAGAGGGGGGAGAGTTTAAAAGAGAGCGCAAAAGAGGGGGGAGAGAGTGCAAAAGAGAAGGGGGAGACAGAGTGCAAAAGAGGGAGAGAGAGAGCAAAAGAGGGAGAGAGAGAGTGCAAAAGAGAGGGGTAGAGAGCACAAAAGAGAGGGGGAGAGTTTAAAAGAGAGCGCAAAAGAGGGGGGAGAGAGCGCAAAAGAGAAGGGGGAGACAGAGTGCAAAAGAGGGAGAGAGAGAGCAAAAGAGGGAGAGAGAGTGCAAAAGAGAGGGGTAGAGAGCACAAAAGAGAGGGGGAGAGAGCGCAAAAACGAGGGGGAGAGAGCGCAAAAAAGAGGGGGAGAGAGCGCAAGGGGGAGACAGCACAAAAGAGAGGGGAGAGAGCGCAAAAAAGAGGGGGAGAGAGTGCAAAAAAGAGGGGGGAGAGAGCGCAAAAGAGTGGGGGGAGAGAGAGAGCTCAAAAGAGAGGGGGGAGAGAGAGAGCTCAAAAGAGAGAGGGGAGAGAGAGCGCAAAAGAGAGGGGGAGAGTTTAAAAGAGAGCGCAAAAGAGGGGGGAGAGAGCGCAAAAGAGAAGGGGGAGACAGAGTGCAAAAGAGGGAGAGAGAGAGAAAAAGAGGGAGAGAGAGAGCACAAAAGAGAGGGGGAGACAGCACAAAAGAGTGGGGGGAGAGAGATCAAAAAAGAGGGGGGAGAGAGAGCTCAAAAGAGAGGGGGGAGAGAGAGCTCAAAAGAGAGGGGGGGAGAGAGAGTTTAAAAGAGAGGGGGGAGAGAGAGTGCACAAAAGAGGGGGAGAGAGAGTGCAAAAGAGAGGGGGAGAGAGTGCAAAAGAGAAGGGGGAGAGAGCGCAAAAGAGGGGAAGAGAGAGTGCAAAAGAGGGGAAGAGAGAGCAAAAGAGAGGGGGAGAGAGAGAGCAAAAGAGAGGGGAAGAGAGAGCAAAAGAGAGGGGGAGAGAGAGCAAAAGAGAGGGGGAGAGAGAGCAAAAGAGAGGGGGGAGAGAGAGCAAAAGAGGGGGTAGAGAGAGAGCAAAAGAGGGGGGAGAGAGCAAAATAGGGGAGAGAGAGAGCAAAAGAGGGCGAGAGAGAGCAAGAGGGGGGAGAGAGCAGATAAGGGGGGAAGAGAGAGAGCGAGCAAAAGAGGGGAGAGAGAGCAAAAGAGGGGGGAGAGAGAGCACAAGAGGGGAGAGAGAGCAAAAAAGGGGAGAGAGAGAGAGCAAAAGAGGGGGGAGAGTGCAAAATAAGGGGGAGAGAGAGAGCGCAAAAGAGAGGGGGGAGAGAGAGGGAGCAAGGGTTGGAACCGCGGTACCTAAAAAATTGTCCCGTGTACACGGGCTTTAGGACTAGTTTTTCCATAAATGATTTTTAATGACATTAAACAATATAATTTTTACTTAAATATTTAATTTTTCCATTTTATACAAATTTTAAATTCTATTTTTTTTGTGAGCCCTATTGAAATATGCATTTCCTTCACATATTTAAATTTCACAGAAACAGGGGACTCTAAGCCATTGGCTCAGAGTTCTGAATATCCTCATATTTTTACCTGTAGCGCTAGATTAAAAATTGAGCACAATCAATAGCGCAGATTGCTTTATCTACCACTCTGTCTCGTGCTAAGAATAATACACAATCTAGCATTACAAGGGGAACGCTAAAAAATGTATCCAGAGCATCTTAACATGGTTTAAACCTTTTTCAGTGTGCTCTATAAGTTTAATGGATAGCGCAAGGGGAGCTATTAGTGTGCTTACTGCGCTTGTATTACAAGTAGTAAGTTAAAGGGACATTACATCCAAACGTGGAATCCACACTGATGCATTTCAGTTTTGAATAGAAGTTTTTTTTTGTAATATACATGCATTAGCAAAAATGCTACTTATAAAAGCTATAGCTGTTCCAAAAGTGTATTTAAGTATGCACCGTGCACCAGCATTTTAAAAACAGAACTTGTTCTGAGAGCCTAAGGTGGTTGTACCATCTGGTAATGACTCAATTTGTTGATTGCTGGTGCTCTGAGCAGCTGATTCACATGCACGTGCAGAGAAAAATGTTAACACTAAAACAGCGATAACTTTTACTAGAAGTATATTTGCCAATACATGTATATTGCAAATATGTTTTACTCAAAGATGTAATTCATCTATGTGAATTTAAATTTAGACCAAAAACATAATTTATGTAAGAACTTACCTGATAAATTCATTTCTTTCATATAAGCAAGAGTCCATGAGCTAGTGACATATGGGATATACATTCCTACCAGGAGGGGCAAAGTTTCCCAAACCTTAAAATGCCTATAAATACACCCCTCACCAGACCCACAATTCAGTTTAACGAATAGCCAAGAAGTGGGGTGATAAGAAAAAAGTGCGAAAGCATATAAAATAAGGAATTTGAATAATTGTGCTTTATACAAAAAAATCATAACCACCACAAAAAAGGGCGGGCCTCATGGACTCTTGCTAATATGAAAGAAATGAATTTATCAGGTAAGTTCTTACATAAATTATGTTTTCTTTCATGTAATTTGCAAGAGTCCATGAGCTAGTGACGTATGGGATAATGACTACCCAAGATGTGGATCTTTCCACGCAAGAGTCACTAGAGAGGGAGGGATAAAATAAAGACAGCCAATTCCTGCTGAAAATAATCCACACCCAAAATAAAGTTTAATGAAAAACATAAACAGAAGATTCAAACTGTAACCGCTGCCTGAAGTACTTTTCTATCAAAAACTGCTTCAGAAGAAGAAAATACATCAAAATGGTAGAATTTAGTAAAAGTATGCAAAGAAGACCAAGTTGCTGCTTTGCAAATCTGATCAACCGAAGCTTCATTCCTAAACGCCCAGGAAGTAGAAACTGACCTAGTAGAATGAGCTGTAATCCTTTGAGGCGGAGTTTTACCCGACTCGACATAGGCATGATGAATTAAAGATTTCAACCAAGATGCCAAAGAAATGGCAGAAGCTTTCTGGCCTTTTCTAGAACCGGAAAAGATAACAAATAGACTAGAAGTCTTTCGGAAAGACTTAGTAGCTTCAACATAATATTTCAAAGCTCTAACAACATCCAAAGAATGCAACGATTTCTCCTTAGAATTCTTAGGATTAGGACATAATGAAGGAACCACAATTTCTCTACTAATGTTGTTGGAATTCACAACCTTAGGTAAAAATTCAAAAGAAGTTCGCAACACCGCCTTATCCTGATGAAAAATCAGAAAAGGAGACTCACAAGAAAGAGCAGATAATTCAGAGACTCTTCTGGCAGAAGAGATCGCCAAAAGGAACAAAACTTTCCAAGAAAGTAATTTAATGTCCAATGAATGCATAGGTTCAAACGGAGGAGCTTGAAGAGCCCCCAGAACCAAATTCAAACTCCAAGGAGGAGAAATTGACTTAATGACAGGTTTTATACGAACCAAAGCTTGTACAAAACAATGAATATCAGGAAGATTAGCAATCTTTCTGTGAAAAAGAACAGAAAGAGCAGAGATTTGTCCTTTCAAAGAACTTGCGGATAAACCTTTATCTAAACCATCCTGAAGAAACTGTAAAATTCTCGGAATTCTAAAAGAATGCCAAGAAAAATGATGAGAAAGACACCAAGAAATATAAGTCTTCCAGACTCTATAATATATCTCTCTGGATACAGATTTACGAGCCTGTAACATAGTATTAATCACAGAGTCAGAGAAACCTCTTTGACCAAGAATCAAGCGTTCAATCTCCATACCTTTAAATTTAAGGATTTGAGATCCTGATGGAAAAAAGGACCTTGCGACAGAAGGTCTGGTCTTAGCGGAAGAGTCCACGGATGGCAAGAGGCCATCCGGACAAGATCCGCATACCAAAACCAGTGAGGCCATGCCGGAGCTACCAGCAGAACAAACGAGCATTCCTTCAGAATCTTGGAGATTACTCTTGGAAGAAGAACTAGAGGCGGAAAGATATAGGCAGGATGAGAGGCGGAAAGATATAGGCAGGATGATACTTCCAAGGAAGTGATAATGCATCCACTGCTTCCGCCTGAGGATCCCGGGATCTGGACAGATACCTGGGAAGTTTCTTGTTTAGATGAGACGCCATCAGATCTATTTCTGGAAGCTCCCACATTTGAACAATCTGAAGAAATACCTCTGGGTGAAGAGACCATTCGCCCGGATGCAACGTTTGGCGACTGAGATAATCCGCTTCCCAATTGTCTATACCTGGGATATGAACCACAGAGATTAGACAGGAGCTGGATTCCGCCCAAACCAGAATTCGAGATACTTCTTTCATAGCCAGAGGACTGTGAGTCCCTCCTTGATGATTGATGTATGCCACAGTTGTGACATTGTCTGTCTGAAAACAAATGAACGATTCTCTCTTCAGAAGAGGCCAAGACTGAAGAGCTCTGAAAATTGCACGGAGTTCCAAAATATTGATCGGTAATCTCACCTCCTGAGATTCCCAAACTCCTTGTGCCGTCAGAGATCCCCACACAGCTCCCCAACCTGTGAGACTTGCATCTGTTGAAATTACAGTCCAGGTCGGAAGAACAAAAGAAGCCCCCTGAATTAAACGATGGTGATCTGTCCACCACGTTAGAGAGTGTCGTACAATCGGTTTTAAAGATATTAATTGAGATATCTTTGTGTAATCCCTGCACCATTGATTCAGCATACAGAGCTGAAGAGGTCGCATATGAAAACGAGCAAAGGGGATCGCGTCCGATGCAGCAGTCATAAGACCTAGAATTTCCATGCATAAGGCTACCGAAGGGAATGATTGTGACTGAAGGTTTCGACAAGCTGAAATCAATTTTAGACGTCTCTTGTCTGTCAAAGACAGAGTCATGGACACTGAATCTATCTGGAAACCCAGAAAGGTTACCCTTGTCTGAGGAATCAATGAACTTTTTAGTGAATTGATCCTCCAACCATGATCTTGAAGAAACAACACAAGTCGATTTGTATGAGATTCTGCTAAATGTAAAGACTGAGCAAGTACCAAGATATCGTCCAAATAAGGAAATACCACAATACCCTGTTCTCTGATTACAGACAGAAGGGCACCGAGAACCTTTGTAAAAATTCTTGGAGCTGTAGCTAGGCCAAACGGCAGAGCCACAAACTGGTAATGCTTGTCCAGAAAAGAGAATCTCAGGAACTGATAATGATCTGGATGAATCGGAATATGCAGATATGCATCCTGTAAATCTATTGTGGACATATAATGCCCTTGCTGAACAAAAGGCAAGATAGTCCTTACAGTTACCATTTTGAACGTTGGTATCCTTACATAACGATTCAATATTTTTAGATCCAGAACTGGTCTGAAGGAATTCTCCTTCTTTGGTACAATGAAGAGATTTGAATAAAACCCCATCCCCTGTTCCAGAACTGGAACTGGCATAATTACTCCAGCCAACTCTAGATCTGAAACACATTTCAGAAATGCTTGAGCTTTCACTGGATTTACTGGGACACGGGAAAGAAAAAATCTCTTTGCAGGAGGTCTTATCTTGAAACCAATTCTGTACCCTTCTGAAACAATGTTCTGAATCCAAAGATTGTGAACAGAATTGAACCAAATTTCTTTGAAAAAACGTAACCTGCCCCCTACCAGCTGAGCTGGAATGAGGGCCGCACCTTCATGTGGACTTAGAAGCTGGCTTTGCTTTTCTAGAAGGCTTGGATTTATTCCAGACTGGAGATGGTTTCCAAACTGAAACTGCTCCTGAGGATGAAGGATCAGGCTTTTGTTCTTTGTTGAAACGAAAGGAACGAAAACGATTATTAGCCCTGTTTTTACCCTTAGATTTTTAATCCTGTGGTAAAAAAGTTCCTTTCCCACCAGTAACAGTTGAGATAATAGAATCCAACTGAGAACCAAATAATATGTTACCCTGGAAAGAAATGGAAAGTAGAGTTGATTTAGAAGATATATCAGCATTCCAAGTTTTAAGCCATAAAGCTCTTCTAGCTAAAATAGCTAGAGACATAAACCTGACATCAACTCTGATAATATCAAAAATGGCATCACAGATAAAATTATTAGCATGTTGAAGAAGAATAATAATATTATGAAAATCATGATCTGTTACTTGTTGTGCTAAAGTTTCCAACCAAAAAGTTGAAGCTGCAGCAACATCAGCCAATGATATAGCAGGTCTAAGAAGATTACCTGAACACAGATAAGCTTTTCTTAGAAAGGATTCAATTTTCCTATCTAAAGGATCCTTAAACGAAGTACCATCTGACATAGGAATAGTAGTACGTTTAGCAAGGGTAGAAATAGCCCCATCAACTTTAGGGATTTTGTCCCAAAATTCTAATCTGTCAGACGGCACAGGATATAATTTCTTAAAACGTTTAGAAGGAGTAAATGAATTACCCAAATTATTCCATTCTCTGGAAATTACTTCAGAAATGGCACCAGGAACAGGAAAAACTTCTGGAATAACCACAGGAGATTTAAAGACCTTATCTAAACGTTTAGATTTAGTATCAAGAGGACCAGAATCCTCAATTTCTAAAGCAATTAGTACTTCTTTAAGTAAAGAACGAATAAATTCCATTTTAAATAAATATGAAGATTTATCAGCATCAATCTCTGAGACAGAATCCTCTGAACCAGAAGAGTCATTAGAATCAGAATGATGATGTTCATTTAAAAATTCATCTGTATAAAGAGAAGTTTTAAAAGATTTTTTATGTTTACTAGAAGGAGGAATAACAGACATAGCCTTCTTGATGGATTCAGAAACAAAATCTCTTATGTTATCAGGAACATTCTGAACATTAGATGTTGATGGAACTGCAACAGGTAATGGTACATTACTAAAGGAAATATTATCTGCATTAACAAGTTTGTCATGACAATTAATACAAACAACAGCTGGAGGAATAGCTACCAAAAGTTTACAGCAGATACACTTAGCTTTGGTAGTTCCAGCACCAGACAGCGATTTTCCTGAAGTATCTTCTGACTCAGATGCAACGTGAGACATCTTGCAATATGTAAGAGAAAAAACAACATATAAAGCAAAATTGATCAAATTCCTTAAATGACAGTTTCAGGAATGGGAAAAAATGCCAGTGAACAAGCTTCTAGCAACCAGAAGCAATAAATAATGAGACTTAAATAATGTGGAGACAAAAGCGACGCCCATATTTTTTTAGCGCCAAATAAGACGCCCACATTATTTGGCGCCTAAATGCTTTTGGCGCCAAAAATGACGCCACGTCCGGAACGCCGACATTTTTTGGCGCAAAAGAACGTCAAAAATGACACAACTTCCGGCGAAACGTATGACGCCGGAAACAGAAAAAGATTTTTTGCTCCAAAAAAGTCCGCGCCAAGAATGACGCAATAAAATGAAGCATTTTCAGCCCCCGCGAGCCTAACAGCCCACAGGGAAAAAAGTCAAATCTTTAAGTTAAGAAAAATATTTGATTCAAATGCATTATCCCAAATATGAAACTGACTGTCTGAAAATAAGGAATGTTGAACATCCTGAGTCAAGGCAAATAAATGTTTGAATACATATATTTAGAACTTTATTAAAAAAGTGCCCAACCATAGCTTAGAGTGTCACAGAAAATAAGACTTACTTACCCCAGGACACTCATCTACAAGTAGTAGAAAGCCAAACCAGTACTGAAACGAAAATCAGCAGAGGTAATGGTATATATAAGAGTATATCGTCGATCTGAAAAGGGAGGTAAGAGATGAATCTCTACGACCGATAACAGAGAACCTATGAAATAGACCCCGTAGAAGGAGATCACTGCATTCAAATAGGCAATACTCTCCTCACATCCCTCTGACATTCACTGCACGCTGAGAGGAAAACCGGGCTCCAACCTGCTGCGGAGCGCATATCAACGTAGAATCTAGCACAAACTTACTTCACCACCTCCATAGGAGGCAAAGTCTGTAAAAACTGAATTGTGGGTGTGGTGAGGGGTGTATTTATAGGCATTTTAAGGTTTGGGAAACTTTGCCCCTCCTGGTAGGAATGTATATCCCATACGTCACTAGCTCATGGACTCTTGCTAATTACATGAAAGAAATGTACTTTTAAGTGTTCCGCTAAAGCACAATCCAAAATACCCCTGTAAAATGTAGCACTGTTTGAGACCAGAAGTAAAGAATTATTATTAACAGTATAGCACATAACTACATGAAGAACTGCACTACTTGAACGCGGTCAGCTTAGGTCTCTCTCATTTTAGCTCACGCTTAGTTTACCATCGGCTTAGCTATATGACATGAAATTGTGCTGTGCGCTTGTGAAATCTATTATGCAAGGGATTTAGTGCACCTGTGCTCTGACTTACAAATATTAGTGCACCCTAAACTATTGCTCAATCAATTCAAAATATCTTTGGACTGAGCGCAGAGAAAGCTCTATTGATTGCACTTGGATGATGTTAAGAACAAAAGGAGCAAATATTTTTGTTGTTTTCTTTCATGTGAAATATGTAACATCTAATGAGTTCATTATGAGTTTGGGATCTCATATGTACTTTTGATTTTTACACTGAAACCCTTGAGGTAAGATGTTATCCTCAATGTTATATCTAAAATAATGACATATTATACAATATTAATTGGTGGTTAATTAAAGGGACAGTTTACACCTTAGTCATCTTCAAGTCTTACCTTAGATGAAGCTGCAAATAGCATCCTGCACCCTTTCTATATAATGCAGAAGGAATAGTAAAAAAAAGTTATTTTAAAGGGACAGTAAACCTTAAAATTAATGTTATATAATTCTGCACATAGTGCAGAATTATATAACATTATATTAGCCAACCATTATTTAACATAATATTGCCTTTTTATTTTTAGCAAAAAAAGCTGTTTTACAGACCCGCTCTCTGGGCTCTGCTGAGCGGGTCTGTTTTTTTTCCTCAGCGCATCGGGCCAGCTGTATAGTCACAGCCCGGCCCGACCGCGCCATAAGACTAAGTGCAGCTCGCTCCTGCTGTCAGACAGAGCCGGAGAGAGTTTCACTTAGTCTTATGGCACGGTCGGGCTGGGCTGTGACTATACAGCTGGCCCGATGTGCTGAGGAAAAAAAACAGACCCACTCAGCAGAGCCCAGAGAGCGGGTCTGTAAAACAGCTTTTTTTGCTAAAAATAAAAAGGCAATATTATGTTAAATAATGGTTGGCTAATATAATGTTATATAATTCTGCACTATGTGCAGAATTATATAACATTAATTTTAAGGTTTACTGACCCTTTAAAATGAATATTGTTTCTGGCCAGTTTGAAATGGCTGCCAAGCTCAGCCCACTGATGACATCACGATCTGGGCTGCATCTAGGCACTCTGCTGAATAGCATTGACAGTCTGTTGAATCCAACTAGTGAGTCTTTTGTGAATAGAATGCCATTTGCAATCCAGATTGTGATGTCATCAGTGGACTGAGCATGGCAGCCATTTCAAAGTGGCCAGAAACAATATTCATTTTAAAATAACTTTTTTACTGTTACTGCTGCATGATATAGAAAAGGTGTGCAAGGCTATTTACAACTTAATCTAAGGTAAGATTTTAAGATGACCAAGGTGTAGACTGTCCCTTTAACTTTTCTATGTACTGATATGCTATGTATGTGACTGTTCTGTTATTTTTCTTTTTTTTCTCTCTAGCAATATTTTTTTATATTATTTTTCAGCAAAAGGGTAATGTTTTTTTAAATGCATTGTTCATTAACAATGTTTCATTAAGTATATTATCTTTTTACTATAAAAAAACAAAATTTTAGAAATTATCTCTAGGCTCATTGACTACATAGGATTGCATTTGTGGCAAATAAATAAATAAAAAATAATATGAAAAGTCACTTCCAATGTTTTCAAAGTCAAAGAGGAGAGATTTCTATATTGGTTATGCCTAATTATACCCTGCCCTTCACACTTTTTCTAATGATTAATTCTCATATCTTACTTAGAACAGACATCAGGTCTAGCAATCTTTAATCTATTGCTTCCAGTTGTTACATGACTTTGGTGCCAAAATATTTTAACTTCTTGTTGAAAAAAGGTGGCAAAGGGAAATTGGAGGTATTTATCTTCACTGTTTACAACTTGACTACTAGAGATGGATGCATTGCAGTGTTATTTAGCAGTCAAAGGACTAAAGCAGTAACATTTTTTGCACTGAAACCTCAAAGAAATTTATATAAAACGTCACTTAGATTTTGCAAAGATATTTGATACAGTGCCACATGAGAGATTATTGAATAAAATTAAGGGACTGGGAATAGCTGAAAATGTTAGCTCATGGATAAATAACTGGATAAAAGATAGGGAGCAACGAGTAGTAGTGAATGGATCATACTCAGATTGGACAAAGGTAATCAGTGGAGTCCCCCAGGGATCAGTACTGGGCCCTGTTCTTTTTAATATTTTTATAAATGACTTGGAGCAAGGATTAATAGTGACATCTCTATTTTTCCAGCCAGAGGTGCCCCATCTTTGCTCTTTTGACACTGTGTTGTCCTACTTTATTTTATATATACCAATAAAGGTTATATTTTATTTTTATACTAGCGCTCTCACTTGTTTTCTTTGGTGGACTCTATTTTTGCAGATGATACTAAGTTAAGTAAAGTCATTAGGTCAGAGCAGGATGGACTTTAATTACAAAGGGATCTGTAAAAATTAGTATGGGCAGGTTAATGAAAAATGAGATTTAATACGCAGGCAACGTATTATTTAAATGGGACAAGACTTAGCCAAACAGAGGAGGAAAGGGATTTGGGAGTAGTAATAGATAACAAGCTAAAGATGGGTGCACAATGCAGGACAGCGGCTTCAAAGGCTAATAAGATACTAGCATGTATTAAAAGAGGCATCGATTTAAGGGAGGAAAGCATAACTCTGTCACTATATAAAGCCCTGGTAAGACCTCACCTCAAGTATGGAGTGCAGTTCTTGGGACCGATTGCAAAAAAAGATATTACAGAACTAGAAAAAGTTCAGAGAAAGGCCACAAAGCTAATAAGGGGATTGGAGAATTAAAGCTATGAGGAGAGGCTAGCCAAACTGGGTCTGTTTTCTTTAGAAAAAAGGTGCTTGAGAGGTGACATGATTACTTTATATAAACATATTCAAGGCCCATATACAGAGATGGCAGAAGCTCTGTTTATTCCAAGAAAATTTTTGTGACAAGAGGTCACAATTTAAGGTTGGAGGAAAGGAGATTTAATCTCCTGCAACGGAAACGTTTTTTCACTGTAAGAGCAATAAAATTGTGGAACTCATTACCAAATGAGGTAGTGAATGCCAATACCCTAGATACATTTAACATTGTTTGGATACATTTCTGTCTATAAACAAAATTCATAGATATGATTGCTAGTATTAAATGGGTCACTTTTTAGTGGGATTATTTACGCTTAACTGGAGCTTTTTGTAAGTATTTTAGATTTGTATAGGTTGAACTCGATGGACTTCCGTCTTTTTTCAACCTCATCTACTATGTTACTATGTATGTCGTTAAATTCAAAATGAATAAAAAGTTTAATTAAGGAAAATACACTCATTTATTTAGCCTGCTTTTGTTTTAAAACACCTGTAAAAATTGTGCGTGTGCAACTGCCTCATGAGCAGCTGGAGTGTTACCCTTATGTATAGTAAAATTTTCTTTGAAACATTGTACACAGTGATTGTTTACTACAGAACACAGGCTCATGTACATCTCTCCTTAATTTGCCACAGCAAAGCTGGCCAGGAATATGGAATCCACCACTATTTTAAGGGTTGTATTTTTGTATCTTTCTATTTGCAAAATCTTCTAAACTGTATGAAGCAAATGACAGTGCTAAATTATTTAAATATTTCTTTTGTATACATAACTTCTTCAGTTTAGTGCTTAGTTGCTTCTACTTGTAAACCCCTATAGCCCAAGATACACCCCTCTTCAAATAGCCAACCACAAGCCTCCCTAAACTGAAAATCCCCTGTTACTGGAAGACACCTATATTCTAAAGCCATCATGAGTAAATTCCCTTTAACTTTAAAAGCTGACAATACTTAATGTGGAGGGTAGGGTCAAAAAAAAAATAATCCTCCACATTGAGGAAACCTTTCTTCTCCCCACTGGAATCAATGTTAATTCCAGGAGGCCCATTTATCAAGCTCCTAATGGAGTTTGAGGGCCCGTGTTTCTGGCGAGCCTGGAGACCGCTGCTGCATAACCCTGTCCACCTGCTCTGATGAGGCGGACAGAGATCGCCACAATTCAACCTGATTGAGTATGATCGGGTTGATTGACACCCCCTGCTGGCGGCAATCTGCAGGGAATCTGCAGGGGGCGGCATTGCACCAGTAGCTCACAATAACGTTCCTATGTTGGTGCTGTTATTACAAGTTGAAAGTAAAAAGGTATTGCTTGAGTGAAAGGCTCAGATGCGCTAACATCTGGAGAAAGGATAATGTGTCCGTGATACCTCCCTTTCCTATAGAGTTTTATGAGGTGCAATTAAAAAAACCTTTTCTCTCTTACACTTGAGCACTAAAGCTGAAGGTGCATTAAGAATACTTTAAATACCTATGTTCTTCACTTAGAAGAAATGTTATTTTTTATTTTCTATACATATCTGTACATATTTTTGTAAAATATATATCTTTAGTTATATTTAGCTATATTGTATTTACAGATATAGAACACATACAAAGCCTGGCACTCTCTTGCAAGCATCTAGATTAAAAGCAAAATGTACGAGTTAGTTGCACCATTTGGCCAAATGGTGATAGGCCCAAGACGTCTTTATGGTCTCATCCTCCCTGGGTCCCTATCCTACAGCCACACAATGCAGGCCTTCAACCAAAAACATTGAGATACAAACAAGGGTGACAAAAACCCTTTGTACTTTTGTTTTGTAAGTTTTCCTATGGGCTTTGCATCCAGGCTTATCTGGGGTTCACTAGCTGAGTCCCTGAAAGCTTTGCAGCTGTCTGTGAGTGCTGGTGAGCACCCAGTGCTGTGAGTTTAGCAGGGTCATAGGATGTTAACCTAGTCTGGTTTGAGAGGGCAGTCATTTTCTGTGTTTTGTATGTATCTATGGAAATCACAAACCCTCTGGCAACCTGAAGTCTCTCTGGCCTAGATTTAGAGTTTTGCGGCCAAAGGGGTGCGTTAGCTACGCGTGCTTTTTTTCCCCCGCACCTTTTAAATACCGCTGGTATTTAGAGTTCACAGAATGGCTTGGTTTTCAGTGCGTTAGGCTCCAAAAAGGGAGCGTAGAGCATAATTTAACGCCACTGAAACTCTCGATACCAGCGGTGCTTACGGACGCGGCGAGCCTCAAAAACGTGCTGGTGCACGATTCCCCCATAGGAAACAATGGGGCTGTTTGAGCTGAAAAAAAACCTAACACCTGCAAAAAAGCCTTGTTCAGCACCTAACCAGCCCCATTGTTTCCTATGGGGAAACACTTCCTACGTCTGCACCTAACACTCTAACATGTACCCCGAGTCTAAACACCCCTAACCTTACACTTATTAACCCTTAGAAGAAATGTTATTTTTTATTTTCTATACATATCTGTACATATTTTTGTAAAATATATATCTTTAGTTATATTTAGCTATATTGTATTTACAGATATAGAACACATACAAAGCCTGGCACTCTCTTGCAAGCATCTAGATTAAAAGCAAAATGTACGAGTTAGTTGCACCATTTGGCCAAATGGTGATAGGCCCAAAACGTCTTTATGGTCTCATCCTCCCTGGGTCCCTATCCTACAGCCACACAATGCAGGCCTTCAACCAAAAACATTGAGATACAAACAAGGGTGACAAAAACCCTTTGTACTTTTGTTTTGTAAGTTTTCCTATGGGCTTTGCATCCAGGCTTATCTGGGGTTCACTAGCTGAGTCCCTGAAAGCTTTGCAGCTGTCTGTGAGTGCTGGTGAGCACCCAGTGCTGTGAGTTTAGCAGGGTCATAGGATGTTAACCTAGTCTGGTTTGAGAGGGCAGTCATTTTCTGTGTTTTGTATGTATCTATGGAAATCACAAACCCTCTGGCAACCTGAAGTCTCTCTGGCCTAGATTTAGAGTTTTGCGGCCAAAGGGGTGCGTTAGCTACGCGTGCTTTTTTTCCCCCGCACCTTTTAAATACCGCTGGTATTTAGAGTTCACAGAATGGCTTGGTTTTCAGTGCGTTAGGCTCCAAAAAGGGAGCGTAGAGCATAATTTAACGCCACTGAAACTCTCGATACCAGCGGTGCTTACGGACGCGGCGAGCCTCAAAAACGTGCTGGTGCACGATTCCCCCATAGGAAACAATGGGGCTGTTTGAGATGAAAAAAAACCTAACACCTGCAAAAAAGCCTTGTTCAGCTCCTAACCAGCCCCATTGTTTCCTATGGGGAAACACTTCCTACGTCTGCACCTAACACTCTAACATGTACCCCGAGTCTAAACACCCCTAACCTTACACTTATTAACCCCTAATCTGCCGACCCCGCTATCGCTGACCCCTGCATATTATTTTTAACCCCTAATCTGCCGCTCTGTACACCCCCGCCACCTACGTTATCCCTATGTACCCCTAATCTGCTGCCCCTAACATCGCCGACCCCTATATTATATTTATTAACCCCTAATCTGCCGCCCCCAACGTCGCCTCCACCTAACTACACTTATTAACCCCTAATCTGCCGACCGGACCGCGCCGCTATTATAATCAAGTTATTTACCCCTAATCCGCCTCACTCCTGCCTCAATAACCCTATAATAAATAGTATTAACCCCTAATCTGCCCTCCCTAACATCGCCGACACCTAACTTCAAGTATTAACCCCTAATCTGCCGATCGGAGCTCGCCGCTACTCTAATAAATTTTTTAACCCCTAAAGCTAATTCTAACCCTAACACCCTCCTAAGTTAAATATAATTTTATTCTAACGAAATAAATTAACTCTTATTAAATAACTTATTCCTATTTAAAGCTAAATACTTACCTGTAAAATAAACCCTAATATAGCTACAATATAACGAATAATTACATTGTAGCTATTTCAGGATTAATATTTATTTTACAGGCAACTTTGTATTTATTTTAACCAGGTACAATAGCTATTAAATAGTTAATAACTATTTAATAGTTACCTAGTTAAAATAATTACAAAATTACCTGTAAAATAAATCCTAACCTAAGTTAAAATTAAACCTAACACTACACTATCAATAAATTAATTAAATAAAATACCTACAATTATCTACAATTAAGCCTAACACTACACTATCAATAAATAAAATACAATTCCTACAAATAAATACAATTAAATAAACTAACTAAAGTACAAAAAATAAAAAAGAACTAAGTTACAAAAAATAAAAAAATATTTACAAACATTAGAAAAATATTACAACAATTTTAAACTAATTACACCTACTCTAAGCCCCCTAATAAAATAACAAAGACCCCCAAAATAAAAAATGCCCTACCCTATTCTAAATTACAAAAGTTCAAAGCTCTTTTACCTTACCAGCCCTTAAAAGGGCCCTTTGCGGGGCATGCCCCAAAGAATTCAGCTCTTTTGCCTGTAAAAAAAAAAACATACAATACCCCCCCCCAACATTACAACCCACCACCCACATACCCCTAATCTAACCCAAACCCCCCTTAAATAAACCTAACACTAAGCCCCTGAAGATCTTCCTACCTTGTGTTCACCTCGCCGGGTTCACCGATCGGTCCAGAAGAGGGTCAGAAGTCTTGATCCAAGCCCAAGCGGGGGGCTGAAGAGTGACGTCCATCCTCGGGCTGAAGTCTGGATCCAAGCGGTGGCTGAAGAAATCCATCATCGGGATGAAGTCGGAAGTCCATCATCGGGATGAAGTCTTCTATCAAGCCGCATCTTCAATCTTCTTTCTTCCAGAGCGGAGCGGAGCCATCTTCTTCCCAGCGGACGCGGATCCAACCTCTTCAAGCGACGCCTACTAGCCGAATGACGGTTCCTTTAAGGGACGTCATCCAAGATGGCGTCAATATTACAATGCAGCCTGAAGTGCAAAATCTCACACCTCACTCTGGCCTGAATACTATAAAGCAGGGCAATGTAACCAGCCCCCACTGCTAACATTCCTACAAATACTAGAAGCTATTTTAACCCCTTCACTGCAGAGGGAATGAACACCTATACGCCCTCACATCTGCACTCCTTAAGACCCCAAAAAGCGGTCGCAACACTCAGTCCCTCCCTAGTGGCTACCCTAAAATCACTCAGCATTTTCAAAGGGACTGACAGGGGCTGTCGTGGAGGAAAATCAAAATTTAAAGTTCTATATCCTGACACTATCACAGCTGCCCCACCACCCTGTCCACCCACAAGCCCAATTGAAGTGATCCAACCTAAAAGTCACAAAAACCGCACTATCAAATCAAGAAAATCTCTTTGTGTAATCCATATTAGAAGACACGCTGTCTCCAAAGTACAAAGCAAAAACTCAGAATACCAAGACTGTCCTATCAGAGCAATCCTATGCAATGCCAGATCAATAAAGAACAAACCAGCTATTATTTCCAACCTTATTGAAACATGCGAATTAGCATGCATCACAGAATCATGGTTAGATGAAAATGCAGGGCCTATTCTAGAGGCAGCTATTCCAGACAATTACACAGTGTTCCACCGCCCGAGACAAGATCACAAGGGAGGCGGAGTTATGATCTGTGCAAAATCATCCTTAAATCCCAGACCAATATCAGTCCACAAAACCCAATCTTTTGAATGTGTAGCTTCAATAGAGAGAGGATTCCGAATACTGCTAATATACAGACCCCCAGGAGATGGGAAGAGATTTCTTCAGGAACTCCCAGACCTTTTGGCTGGCTTAATCCTTGAACACCCCAGATGGCTTATATTAGGAGACTTCAACACTTGGATCGACAACAACCTATCCTTGCTTAGGCAGGATCTCCTCAGCTTGATGACTACACTCGGCTTTACACAAATCGTCACCACTCCTACCCACAGAAAAGGTCATACACTTGATCTAGTGTTTCAGTCTGGACTAGAACTGTCACCAGTAACTGTAAACCCAGTTACCTGGTCAGACCACCACTCCATTCACTTCTCCATTGTATCACAATCAACCAGACACCAGCCTCAGAACCTTGTCAAACACCGCTCATTAAAAGGGGTGACATTACTGGATGTAGCATCACATATGGATCTAAGTGAACTAATGGGCACCGGCGAATACCCCAGCTCCTTAGTCCGACTCTACAACAAAACCATGAGAGACACCCTAGAAAGCATTGCACCATCTCGCATACGAACTGTCCAAACCCACAACAATGCACAGTGGTTTGATAGCTTGATCAGAGAAATGAAAAGAACAGGACGTAAGCTCGAGAGAAAGTGGCACAGAACACATGATCCAGAGGATAAAGCCGCTCTTACCAAACATCCAAATAAATATCAATCCAAGATAACTCAGAAAAAATCTTCATTTTTATCACGCGAAATTGCACTCTCCAACAATAGACCCAGGCAACTGTTTCGTACAGTAGAAAGGCTCTGCAAACCAGCATGCATGCTTAACTCTACCAACTTTTCTCAGGATAAATGTGAAGCATTTGCGAACTTCTTCAGAGACAAGATTTCCTCAATCCGAACTGCTATCACAGCAGGCCAAACAGTTACACACCAGAACCACTACAATGGAATGACAGATTGCCCCAGTTTATGGGCCACTTTTACAAATGTTGATATAAAAGGAGTTAAAAACACCATACAAAAGTTGCACCCTGCTACGTGTGACTTAGACCCTGCTCCAACTCAGCTCATATCTGGATGCATTGAAACACTTGCCCCAGTCCTCACAAAAATAGTGCAGTGTTCACTAAAAACAGGAGACTTCCCAGATCCTCTAAAAGAAGCTGTGGTAAAACCACTACTAAATAAACCTTTATTAGACCCAGACTGCATGACTAATTACAGACCAGTATCCAACCTCCCATTTCTGGGGAAAGTAATTGAAAAAGTATTGACAACTTAACTGGAATCCCATCTATCACGCCTAAACATATTTGATCCTTTCCAGTCAGGCTTCAGATGCTGCCACAGCACTGAAACAGCGCTAGTCTGAGTGCTAAATGATCTCCCCATGGCAAGAGACAAATGTGATTACTCCATTCTAATCCTCCTGGATCTCTCAGCTGCATTTGACACCATTGACCATAGGATTCTAATAGAGCGCTTTCAGTACATCTGTGGTCTAGGAGGCACAGTCCTTAACTGGTTTAAATCTTTCCTCGCTGGTAGATCACAGAGAGTAATATCAGGATCAATCTCATCAGCACCAACAGAACTGGCCTGCGGAGTTCCACAAGGATCTATCCTGTCTCCCATAATATTCGCAATTTACTTACTACCACTGAGGGACATCATTAACCGACATGGCCTAAGGTATCATTGTTACACTGATGACACACAACTCTACTTCTCCTTTGCTCCAGATACTACAGACCCAGCATTCCGCATAAACAATTGCTTAACAGACCCCATAGAATGGATGAATGCTAGCTGTCTCAAAGTGAACCCGGACAAAACAGAATTACTCTTGGTGAGGGGACCCCGGGCATCAAAAATATCCCACGATCACCCAACTGGCCTGGAGCTTGGAGGCTCTAAACTCGTTAGTTCAGCAAAGGTACGAAACCTCGGAGTGCTGATTGACGCTGGACTATCTTTTAAACAGCAGATTTCCTCCGTTTTTCATCTGAAATACATAGCCAGGATACAACACTTAATTCCACCGGATAATATGCCAACATTAATCCATGCATTTGTATCCTCTAGGCTAGATTACTGCAATGCACTTTACTTGGGAATCCCAAAAAAAGAACTCCATCGCCTTCAGACAGTACAAAACGCAGCAGCCAGACTATTGACCAATCAAACTCGCTCCTGCCACATAACACCTGTTCTCCACTCCCTGCATTGGCTTCCAATTAAATGGCGAACATATTTTAAAATTGGCCTGCTGACCTTCAAAGCCTTAAACAACCAAGGCCCACAGTACCTGAAAGAGCTCCTGACACCCTACATCCCATCCCGTTCACTTAGGTCAGCCAACACATCCCTCCTCTCAGTGCCAAGAATAAGGACAAACTCAGGCTCCAGAGCATTCGGCCACGCTGCCCCTACTTTCTGGAACTCTTTACCGTGCACAATCAGAGAGGCACCGTCCTTACAGACTTTTAAAAAAAGCTAAAGACCCACCTCTTCCATCAGGCATTCAGTCCGCTTATCTGACCTTCAGAAACTCCTAACTTTTATGTCTTATGTTGGTATATTTGTAAAGTGCTTTGAGTCTCAGAGGAAGAAAAGCGCTATATAAATTGCAAATTATTATTATTATATTATTATTATTATTTATATAATTATTCTTTATTATTTTAACCTCTTAAGGACATATGACGGATTTTTTCCGTCATAAAACAATTGAGCAAACTGAAAGCTGTGTCCTTAAAGGGTTAATATATAATATTTCAGGATTTCATATATTTTTATTTATATTTATAGGTAAGTTTTATATATAATGTAGACAACATAATTCTTAAATGTTAAAGTGAATGTATTGAATATATATATTTTAAAATTATTTACCAGTAAAGCACAGTAAAATACAGTAAGGGAAGTTCTCCTGAGACGTTGCTGCTGTTTTTTTACTTACTGGTAAATAAAATGTATTGCTGCCACTTGCCTTGGATTTTTTACCTATATTACAAGTGGCAAGCTAACATTAGAGCACAACATTTTAATATTGCCTTAACTTGCACGTGCATTACAAGATGAAAGTAAACAAGACCATACAAGTACTTGTCTGGTAAGCATGACTGAAGATCTCCCATAAAGGTTTAGGGCTAAAAAAAATTGCATTAAAGACAACATAAATACATTAAAACAGTTACCCTCAAATATACAATATGTAATGAAAATTATTCATATAAATATAAAAAAAAAGTTATAAGGGTTCATATGTATATAGTATAGGACAGGGTATTTGAATGGAAAGGGCTAAAATGTATATATACATACATATACATGCGTACAATGTATATATACATATGTATATATGTGTATAGATATGCATTTATGTTTATATGTATATAGACACATATATACACATGTATACTTTGGAGTCCTTTCCACACAAATATCTGAAAATAAGAAAATTAATTTTTAATCAATGTTAATATTCAATAATGTGTTTGACTGTGTATGTACTGTAAATATTTTACATTCCAATGTTCTTCACATAAGGGAAAATGTTCTATGTATTTTTAAATAGATATTCCTTTATATATATGACATATATAGAAATATCTATTTAAAAATACATTTTCTTCTATGTGAAGAACATTGGAATGTAAAATATTGATAACTACCTTTGGGTTAGGGCTGTAGGTTGAACTCCTGTCAGGTTTGCACTCAAGCGATAAGTGTTAGTTTATTTTCCAGTTTCCTTCTACATTGAAGTCTATAGGAAACAGTTAACACGGTCACGATATCTGAAGTCGTTAAGTTAGTGCGCAATGGCTTTAGCTCATACGCAAACATTTTATATTCATCTTGCAATAAATAGTGCGCCACTTGTAATCTGGCCCATAGTAAGATACTAAATGCTGAAAACAAAGTAATCTGATTTGTATTGGCTGCAATGTTTCAATTTAAAGTGTGTCCTCTGTTCCCTGCTAACTTTACTCTCCCCAGCAATTTTCCCCCTTTCCAGCAAACTTTAAGTACTTTCTATGGAAGATATCTCATAACTCTCAGGGGCAGGGAGAATTCCCTGAGCACAGCCCCTTGGGAGTGTCAGCATGGTTTTTCACTCATCACCCAGCAAAGTTATTTTAATAATTGGGCCCTTAGCTCTTTAATTACTTTAGTATGCTTTTATGAAAATTATTTAACATTTTAAATATGTGTTTATGTCGAAATATCCTGTATGTGCGTGTGTGTGTTATGAACCCACAACGTTCTAAGCTATGGGAAAGGCTAATATAAAAAAATAAAATAGCTAAAATAAAACAATGCCTAATAATAACTTATATAAAATGTAAGGTTATATATACTTAAAGGGCCACTGTAAGTAAATATTTTCTATGCCTGTTACTAACTAACTACCCCAAATACACTTTTTATCAATAGCATTTCATTAACATATCTCTACCGTATATCAGAAATCTTGTCTGCAAATTTAATTGTTTTCCAAACCCACTCCGTGGGTATCCATTGCTCTGTACCAATCCGTTTACAATACCTAGGTTTCAAAATGGCACTTTAAACACAAAGTTATTGGTTTAAGTATTTTGAACATGCAGTGCTGAAAATAGTGGGCAGGATAACGTGACATCATCGTGAATAAAAGATATAACTTTTAGAATGTGATGAAACTTCGTTTTGGAGAAAATATAGGTCAGTAGGTTTTAATTAATGTTTATTAACTTTAATATGTTAGTTGTTTAGCTTAAAAATTATAACAGAAAGTAATCCTTTAATCAATGCAATGCAGTCTCTCTGGCACTCAAGGAGTGGAATATAAAAAATAGAAAACTTTATACAAAATGTTACTGATTCATTTATTTTCTTTATAGGATTATATGTGGCAACATAAAAAAACTAGAGATAATATACTGTTCTGCACCAGTTAAGTGCTACATTTTTGAGGTTACAGTACACTGCTTGATCTGTCCGACTTTCACAGAAAAATATTCTACTCAGTATTATCAGGAGAACTTCAAGTAGCTTTAATTTTAAATGAAGCAGCCCAAGCAATCACAATTTCAGTTTAAAGAAAAAGATAAAATATTATTTTAGCAGACAAAAATAATGAATTCTCACTTTGCAACAACTCATTTTATGTAGTCTTTTTCTAGATGTGATAAATATTATAGGAACCTTTTTACAAGACCATACATCATCTGCGTTTTATGTTTGCTGACTGATACACTTCCTAATGACCTTTTTAAGGATCTTTTGGAATGTACCAGACAAGCTCAACTGTGAATCATATTGCACAAGCCGCCTGCTGAGCGCTGACATAAGGAGAGTTGAATGCTTTTTTTTTTTTTTTTCAAAATTACTTTTAGAGTTATTATTAAATGGATTGTTAAATAATGCTTGTAGTATATTATAAACCACTTTGCAGTTAAGTATTTTGATTGCTTTATTAATTGTTATTTGAAGTAATAATATATACAGAAATCTTTATGTGAATCCTAGCATGAAATAGAAAACCATTATGGTCCAGATTACAAGTGGCGCTATCATTTTATGTCGTTAAATGAATATTTATAAATAAATAAAAATTCTATGTGAAGAACATAGGAATGTAAAATATTTTTTACTCACTTCGGGTTAGCACTGTAGGTCTAATGCGGTGTCGGGTGTGCGCACGAGCGATAGGTGTTTTTTTTTTCAAGTTGACACAGTCACGATATCTGAAGTCCTACAACTAATACACATTAGGTTTCGCTTGCATAATAACTTTTTAGTTTCAACTTGTAATACGCACCCTATTCTGCACACGTAACAAGTTAACTTTCAGCAGTAATAGCGAACAAGCATGAGTGCTAAATACCGCTTCACTTGTAATCTGGCCCTATGTTGGTAATTTCTTTTTTTACGGATAAAGCCATTGTTGGTATATTAATTAGTTGTTTATATAAACTGTATATCTTAAATGGATTTTACATTATTTGTATATCTTAAATGGATTTTACACTATTTTACAGTCAAAGGGAAACATTGCATTTAAAGCGACACTGAACCCACATTTTTTTCTTTCGTGATTCAGATAGAGCATGCAATTTAAGCGACTTTCTAATTTACTCCTATTATCGATTTGTCTTTGTTCTCTTGCTATCTTAATTTGAAAAAGAAGGCATCTAAGCTAAGGAGCCAGACAATTTTTGGTTCAGACACTGGACAACACTTGTTTATTGGTGAGTGAATTTGAGTTTACATTTTTATAAGTTATTAAACCAGAAATGTAAAGTTTCTCGTGGTTATTGTTATTTTAAAAAGATAGTCATTTACATTTTTTTTTTATTTTTTTTTTAAGCCTGTAGACATTTTTGTTGTTTTGTGTAAATGAGAGTATTTACATATGTATTTTCTGTTTTGAACAAACCTACTTTTTCAGACTTGTGTAGGCTTTTCTCTGGCATCTAATCACAATGTGACAGTTGTCCATATGAGCCAATGACATAATGAAAAGCTTTACAATTACACATTATCTGCTAGTTTCAGTATAATTACATTTTATGTTTGATCCTTTTAGCCTTTGTCACAATCCAGCTACAGGGGATGAAAGATAGTGAAAGTTAAAGAGTCTGGAGAAAGTATATTAAAAAAAAACAAGACTGAAGAAGGGATATTTTTAAAAGAAATAGTTGAGAGATACTTTGGGCGATCATAGCAGGTTGCAACACATGAGTGGAGCAGAATTTATGTTGTCTCTTGAATTTTATATTCAGGGTGAGATCTCATTTGATTATATGTGCTTTAAAAAGTGTCTGCTCAGGAATCTTTTGTTGTGCTGATTATGCATACAAAATAAATCTGATACAAATGAAAAATAAACATAAAGTATAAATAATAATTAATTTGAAGGATATGTCCGTCCAAAAGTAATGATGACAAGATGAAATCTAGTGACCCAAATCTTCAATAGGTCCTCAAATGAAAGAGAAAGCACAAAATAGTGTAATACTGTAACCAAATGCGTATAGCTTATTCGGCTGGACGATTGGCTACTTAAGTGTGGTGGAGCTTTAGCAAGCTCTCTGATATGCGGACACCTACTTTTAAACTGGTAGGCAAATAGCATCCCACAATGAAAAAACAAAAATGCTCAGTGATATTAGTAGAGCATAGGGTTCTAAATGTAAAACAGTACATTAACACTGTCCAGAGCAAACCATCATGCCGGAGTGATGAGTGTTGACGTAATGGTGGGTAAAAAGTTCTGTTCCAACGTACGTTTCACTGTTTGCTAACTGCTTTTCCCAGGAATGAAGTGTGCATGTCCTTATACTTTATATTATGTATACTGATTATGTATACTGTTGCTGACATCACTGTTGAGAATGGGAACAAAACATAAATGACACAACATTTTTTGAAGCTAGAGAAATAGAAAACATCTTTCCATGTTCACAAATTTTAAAATGTAAAAGTATTCTACAGTATAAAAACAATTAAGCAAACTTTATTATGGAACCTGTTCTGTGTCTACTAATACAGATGGATCTTTATTATCAGCTTCTGAGCATTGATACTACAGAATGAGATGTGCACAAACATGCATTTCTCTTAGATTATTTAAATAACTTCTATTATTAAGTATTTTAGTATTGAGGTTTTCAGTTAGGTCCCAAATATTTTCTATCTTGATACAATTACATTTACTAATTATTATAAATTAAAACATTTTTATTTGAGTTTAGTACTATTTTAAATGTAAACCTAAAGGTACATGAACCCTAACATTTTTTCTTTCATGATTCAGATAGAGCATACAACTTTAAACCACTTTCTAATTTACTTCTGTTTTCAATTTTGCTTCATTCTCTTGGTATCCTTTATTGAAGGGAAGGAGCAGCAATGCACTACTGAGAGCTATCTGAACACATTGGTAAGCCAATTATAAGAGGCATTTATGTGTAACCACCAATAACAGCTAGCTCCCAGCTCCTGAGCCTACCTAGGTATGCTTTTCAATAAAGGATACCAAGCAAATTAGATAATGGGCTAAATTACAAAGGGCACCATAATGGTTGCTCGCAAGAAATGTCGGAAGTAGCACTCGTATTACAAGTTGAGAGTAAATGTGATCGTGATAGCACAACCGAATTTTACGGTCGTCAGGTCTGCGTGGCTGAAACCCTTGCCTAAAAGGTAGTGCGTAAAAAAGTTTGATAAAACATAAATCATTTAAAATTACAGTTACACTCATATAAACACTATCTGATAAAATTATTCACATAAATATTTTTTTTAAAAAGGTATAAGGGCTAAAAGGTAAATGGTATATGACAAGGTGCTTGATTGCAAGGGCTATATTGTATATATACATACATATACATGTCTAAATATTTAATGTATTTATGTGTTTTACTGTGTATTTACTGTACATATTTCACATCCCAATGTATAAATATCTATATTACATGAATATTATTTATATATATATATATATATATATATATATATATATATATATATATATATATTTAATAATGCAAATTAAAACATTTTCTATGTGAAGAACATAGGAATTTAACGTGTAATGCAATGCGTAACAGGATTTGTGTTTCCCGATTTAGGTCTATCGAGGTGTTGAGTTAGCACACATGAAGAATTAGTAATCTTACATTGATTTATTGAAATATTACATATAAAATATTGTACAAAATTAATAATAATTATTAGAGATAATGTTAAAAAATATATATATATATATGCAAAAGAAGGATCTGCACTGACTGGACTTTCCACATAATGTTTAATGTGTAAAGTGACATTTCATGGATCAAAACGTCCCCTTCCTCAGACCAGGGGACGTTTTGATCTCCGAAACATCACTTTACACATTAAACCTTTGTGTGGAAGTCCAGGGAGTGTGGATCCTTTTTTTTGCATTTCAATTTTGATGTTCCTGACACCCTGGCGATATACCCTGAAGTGAGAGTGCAAATCCCCTTGGATTATATACAGTATATATATATTATTAAAAAAATTTACAGTATGTATAGGAATATATATAAAGGTATAGGTATATACAGGTATATATATAGAAATATGTATTTCCAATAAAAATTACATTATCCTGTAAGTGAAGAACATTAGAATATGAAATATAAATAACTCCTGTTGGGTTAGCATGTGAGTTATAGGGTTTTTTTCTTCTTCTGCGCTCTCCATTCACTTCTACGGGGAGAAAGCGTTATACTTGAGTAAAAGCGCTTAATAGCACACAACTTGTAATCTGGCTCAATAGAAGTAAATTGGAAAATATCTGGGTTTCATATCCCTTTAACTGTTAAAGTGCATTTTTCTAAAAAAAATGTCATCAAAATATCCTCTACTACTCACATGGGGATTTCCCAGAAATAACTTGCATCCACTAACTAACTGGAAGAAAGTATGGAGCACCTCCACTAGACTCCCAAAAGCCCTATCACTTCATTATTTTTTTGATCTCGACCTCTTGCAATTCTGAGAGGATCTGGCAACTCAGAGCATGGGAATGTGACTTACACACTGCCATCTCAGATGCAGAACTCCAACGTGCCATCACACTCACAAAAAAACCCACTACCCTATGAAAATTCTCTTGCGATGGTACTATACCCCAGCTAGATTGACACAGATGTTCCTAGACCTTCCTCCCCTTTGTTGGCAAAATTGTGGAGAGAAAGGCACCGATCTCCATATCTGGTGGAGCTGCCCTGCCCTAGAGACAGGTTGTAAACAGGTCTTTCAAATGTGTGAAGAAATAGGCCACCCCATTCCGAAGACACCAGAAATTGCTCTATTTCATATCTTCCCCTCTGATGTCCCCAGGATATGATCTAAATTGATCATATTTGTCTTTGCTGCGATGAAACTCTATATAGCGAGATCGTGGCGACAATCTGCACCCCCAGAGATTTCAGATGTATTGGAGACCATAACATATTTCTCTAAGATGGAACGAAGTTTCTATACTGCCTTGGATGAGGAGAGTTTGTACTGGGACATATGGGAGCCATGGTTTCACTTTAGGGAGTCCCGTGAGAGGACTACCACTGGTCAACCCACCCTCTCTGGTACCTAGATTAACCCTAAAAATGGAGCAGTATTGTCCAGTCTGTTTTACCCTCTTCCCCTCCTCCCCCCCTCTATACCCCCCTCCCTTCCCCATTCGCTCCCCACCTGGGGCGACAGAATGCAGGCGAGGCAGCGGGTTCTACCCCGCCCAGTTTTTGGTAGGTATTTCATGTTATTATTAATACCTACATTATACAGTCAAGAATTTTTGATAATTTTCCTCTTTTCTTCTTAATATTTGGACCAGACTAGCTTGGTTGTTGGGTAACCCTTATAGAAAGACACTGTTCACTTTGCAGGTCCATAGTTAAGCCATGTTACCTATGTAAATAATATGGTAAATAATATTATATATTGCTTTCAATAATACATAGACTTTATTTAATACATAGACCTTATTTGCTGGAAATCACTATTATAGGACTAAGTTGTCTGAGATATGATGCAATTTATTCAATTTCTTACCTTATAACTATATGAGAGTGTATTTGTTGCTGTAATCTTATGGCTTAATTTCTTTTGAAATTTGTATTGCAATTTACACTAATAAAATATGTTGGAAAAAAAAACCATGCATTAATATTCATGGAGATGCATAGATGAAAACCAATGTGCTAGTCAAAGCCTAGCATGGGTTAAGACAATCTTGTATTATCCTAAATTTACAGATTTAACCAGTATGAACTGTAAATGTTTTTATGCAACATATGTGCAGTGGTGTTTGCTACATAATTAGTGTAACCATTACCTGGGGAAAAAAAAATCCTCTCCCATGCAAAAAATAAATTATAGTAAAAGGTTTGTTTGTGCCTTAATTTTGTCATGAATTTTCTATTATAAGTTAGACGCATGGTGTTTCCTTCATAAGCCAACTTGTGACATTCAAACTTTTTTATTGTGATCTAGAAATGGAGATGTAGATATCTGTTGACAGTATTTTGAAAACTAATCTAATTCATTTTATGTTAATGATTAATAAATTATAATTAAAAACTTCTCTCAGAGGCCCCGATATTCAAAACATCGGCAAACTGTCAAGAAATTGCCTGTTTGGTTTGCCAGGCTATTTATTCAAATTAGTTAGTTTTCTGCATGAATTGGTCAAAAAATGTCATCTCATCTTCATCAAAGTCACAAGTATAGACAAACACAATGTGCTTAAGCTAACAACACACATCAATTATAATATCTAATTTATTTATTGAACACATCACATTAAACATTTACTGTGCTGTGGAAAAGTAAGTGGTAACTTGGATTTAATATCTAGTTGATCCTCCATTGGCACCAATAACCTCAACCAAGCATTTATAGTAGCTGCAGATTAGACCTGCACAACATTCAGGAGGAATTTTGGACCTCTTTTCCTTACAGAACTGCTTTTTTGGATGTCTGTAGTGAACAGCTCTCTAGACGTCATTTCACAGCATTTCTATGGGGTTAGTGTCTGGGCTCTGACTGGGTCACTCCAAATGTTGTTTTTTCTCTTTTTAAGTTATTCTGTATGAGATTTACATTGATGTTTAGGATTATTCTCCTGCTGCATCATCCAACTTCTACTAAGATTCAGCTGACACACAGCCACCCTGATATTATCCTGTAGGATATCTTGATGAACTTGGGAATTCATTTTTCCCTTGATGATGGCAAGTGGCCCATGCCCCGAAGCAGCAAAGAAGCCCTAAATCATGATTCTTCCTCCACCGTACTTGTCAGGGACCTACCACGCTCCAGGGCCAGCCTTTCCAGTCTCAGCAAATGCCAAGAATAGCTTCTTCATCTCGGCATCCCACGTAGAGGGACGCTGAGACGTTGCTGTGCACTGCCTAGATTTAAAGGGACCATGTCCTAATTAAAGGAACTCCCACATGACTCAGGTGTGGGAGTTCCTATAAAAGATCACCCAGCCCATCACTCTGGGCTGAGTCATTGCCTACCTACCTTGTTCACCTTGCTCCTGAGACCAAAGCATACTTACTTGATTCCTGTGTATGCTAACCTTTCTCCTGAGACCCATGCATACTTACCTGATACTTGTGTATGCTCTTCTTGCTCCAAGAGACTAAGCATACTTACCTGGTACATGCGTATGCCCACCTTGCTCTAGACACCATGCATACTTGCCTGAAACCTGTGCATGCTCACTATGTTCCTGAAGCTGTATCTATCTGGTATCCTGTGACAGTCTCACCAACAGAACCCAATGGGTAATATCTTGTGCCTGCTGGTAATCTTCACTAAGTTGTTCCAAAAAAAGCAGCCCAGTCGAAGTGGCAGAAGAACTAAGTGGCAGTCAGCAAAAAAGTTGATACGTTTAAAACAAATATCGGAGCTGTGTGTACAAAGTGCTACAGTGTAGCGTGTATCCTGATCAGCACCCTGCTCCGTGGCGTAAGGTGGGTGTGGCCTAACGCATTTCACAGAATAGTTCTGCTTCGTCAGAGGCTTTGTGTTATTTATATATATATATATATATATATATATATATATATATATTTGTATTAGGTTAAATTAACTAAAAAATTAAATAAAATATACAAAGGGTTTTATGTCCCAATGTGAACAAAAAATGAGCCGGCTTCTAAACTTACATTCTTGCATTTCAAATAAAGATAGCAAGAGAATTAAGAAAATTTGATAATAGGAGTAATTAGAAAGTTGCTTAAAATTGCATGCTCTATGTGAATCAAGAAAGATAAAATTTGAGTTCAGTGTCCCTTTAATACCAAAAGCATGTAAAGTATAAATGTGGTACTCACATGTGAGAAAACACTGTCAGGTAGTGCTGTGAAGGCAGACTAGGTATTGTAGTCACCAGCTGACTAGACTTGTTTGGTCTCCCAGGATGGTATGCTGTGATTCCTAGGTTTCAAGGTTTCTAATAGCAATCTAGTAGATACTACTAGAATAAATGTAATAATAAAATACAAATTATAACAATAAAAACAGATTAAAATAGAAACAGCTTGAAGCTGAGAAACGAGTTGCATATTTTAATTTGTTTTTATTGTTATACTTTGTAATTTATTATTAAATGTATTCTAGTAGTATCTGCCTTGTAATACTTTGGTTTCTACATTGCTATTGGAAACATTGGAACCTAGGAATCACATCATACCATCCTGAGAGACCAAACAAGTCTAGTAAGCTGGTGACTATAATACCCAATCAATAAAATCAATGAAGGCCCGCTCCAGCCACAAAACAACCTGGGTGGCATAGTAATAATAATAATGGAGTGTCCACAGATGAGCCTGTGGAATACGGAGGGCAGCCCCACAAACACAGCACGGCAAGAAACAAGGCAAATGCAAGTCCCCAAAGCAGCAGAACAAGGAAAACTTTGTTAACCCAGTTGGTTACTCCCCGCCCTTCGTAGCTGGAAATCAATGCTGCTGACAGGTTACTGCTTGTACATCCACTGAGGGGAATCCTCATCCAAGCGGCATCAAAAGTGGCAGCGATTCACCACTAGCTGCACAAGCCGTGTCTCTTCCAGGGTACTCAATATCGTCACGGACACTCCTTCACCATGTGACACGTCATGCTCCAATCAGCAACGGCTGAACCACTGAGGAGCTGAAAGGTGCCTGGTTGAAGGGAAATGTAGTCAACTGCAGCCACAAGAAAGTTAAGCTGGCACCCTTTCAGATAAAACATTGGATCTTTATTTAGGTCACATATAAAAACAGAAGATAAAGCCTAACATGTTTTGGCTGCATTGCCTTAGTCGTAAGCTTGATCTAAGTTAAAACATTTCAACAATTTATACCGTATCCTTAAGTCCCATTGGGTCTAAAGAATCATATGACTATATACAGATCTGGTATAAAGGTGGACTAAAGCTATTATAGGAATAAGTGGTCGAAAATTTAAACCTTAAACAACTAAAAGCAGCTAAAAAAGCTGGACATAATAGAATAAACACATGCTTATAGAAGATTTTGAGAGAAATTTTCAGGCAGAGAAGGATTTTAAGCGTAATACAATAAAATATTACCGGATCCAGTGATCAGACAAGAAACAAATTCATAAGTAAATCTCAATATAAATTCATATGACTTAATTAACTCAAAAGTTTTAATTGAAGAAACCACAATGAATAAATACATGTATACAGTGGGGAAAAAAAGTATTTAGTCAGCCACCAATTGTGCAAGTTCTCCCACTTAAGAAGATGAGAGAGGCCTGTAATTTTCATCATAGGTATACCTCAAATATGAGAGACAAAATGTGGAAACAAATCCAGACAATCACATTGTCTGATTTAGAAAGAATTTATTTGCATATTATGGTGGAAAATAAGTAATTGGTCACCTACAAACAAGCAAGATTTCTGGCTCTCACAGACCTGTATCTTCTTCTTTAAGAGGCTCCTCTGTCCTCCACTCATTACCTGTATTAATGGCACCTGTTTGAACTTGTTGTCAGTATAAAAGACACCTGTCCACAACCTCAAACAGTCACACTCCAAACTCCACTATGGTGAAGACCAAAGAGCTGTCGAAGGACACCAGAAACAAAATTGTAGACCTGCACCAGGCTGGGAAGACTGAATCTGCAATAGGCAAGCAGCTTGGTGTGAAGAAATCAACTGTGGGAGCAATAATTAGAAAATGGAAGACATACAAGACCACTGATAATTTCCCTCGATCTGGGGCTCCACGCAAGAACTCACCCCGTGGGGTCAAAATGATCACAAGAACGGTGAGCAAACATCCCAGAACCACATGGGGGGACCTAGTGAATGACCTGCATAGAGCTGGGACCAACGTAACAAAGGCTACCATCAGTAACACACTACGCCGACAGGGACTCAGATCCTGCAGTGCCAAACGTGTCCCCCTGCTTAAGCCAGTACATGTCCGGGCCTGTCTGAAGTATGCTAGATAGCATTTGGATGATCCAGAAGCGGTTTGGGAGAATGTCATATGGCCAGATGAAACCAAAGTAGAACTGTTTGGTAGAAACACAATTTGTCGTGTTTGGAGGAGAGAGAACACCATACGTACTGTGAAGCATGGGGGTTGAAACATCATGCTTTGGGGCTGTTTCTCTGCAAAGGGAACAGGATGACTGATCCGTGTACATGAAAGAATGAATGGGGCCATGTATCGTGAGATTTTGAGTGCAAACCTCCTTCCATCAGCAAGGGCATTGAAGATGAAACATGGATGGATCTTTCAGCATGACAATGATCCCAAACTCACCACCCGGGCAACGAAGGAGTGGCTTGGTAAGAAGCATTTCAAGGTCCTGGAGTGGCCTAGCCAGTCTCCAGATCTCAACCCCATAGAAAACCTTTGGAGGGAGTTGAAAGTCCGTTTTGCCCAGCGACAGCCCCAAAACATCACTGCTCTACTGTAGAGGAGATCTGCATGCAGGAATGGGCCAACATACCAGCAACAGTGTGTGACAACCTTGTGAAGACTTACAGAAAATGTTTGACCTCTTTCATTGCCAACAAAGGATATATAACAAAGTATTGAGATGAACTTTTGATATTGACCAAATACTTATTTTCCACCATAATTTGCAAATAAATTCTTTCCAAATCAGACAATGTGATTATCTGGATTTGTTTCCACATTTTGTCTCTCATAGTTGAGGTATACCTATGATGAAAATTACAGACCTCTCTCATCTTCTTAAGTGGGAGAACTTGCACAATTAGTGGCTGACTAAATACTTTTTTTCCCCACTGTATATTAATAATAGTAATAGTGCATACTTGCAAAAGTTAATAATGAGCAATAAAAATTAATTAATTAAAGGGACACTGAACCGAAATTTTTTTCTTTCGTGATTCAGATAGAGCATGCAATTTTAAACAACTTTCTAATTTACTCCTATTATCAATCTTTCTTCGTTCTCTTGCTTTCTTTATTTGAAAAAGAAGGCATCTAAGCTATTTTTTTGGTTCAGAAACAATGGAAAGCACTTGTTTGTTAGTAGGTGAATTTACCCATCAATCAGCAAGAACAAAACAGTGTGTTCACCAAAAATGGGCCTGCATTTAAACTTACATTCTTGCATTTCAAATAAAGATACCCAGAGAATGAAAAGAATTTGATAATAGGAGTAAATTAGAAAGTTGCTTAAAATTGCATGCTCTATCTGAATCATGATAGAAAAAATTTGGGTTCAGGGTCCCTTTAAATATTTAAATTTAAACATAGCTGTGTGATATATATATATATATATATATATATATATATATATATATATATATATATGAAGGCATAAGGGCATAAACCAAACCTACAGGTTAGAGTGACACTGATGTGAGAAGGGATGAACCTATCTGAGTGAAAAAGTTACTCCAAGATGTTTATTAAGTCAAAGGATTAATTGAAGCGTGTATCGATGGTAATTATCCTAAAAGGCTCTCATTTAAATAGGAATCTGTTAATGTTACCGCCTCACCTGGGATATTTTACTTTTTCAATAACAATCCATCTCAGGGTCACATTCACACTATTGTGTTCTAGAATGAAATGATTGTCCAGTTCTGAACAATTGTCCGATCTCTTTATGTTGGACAGATGTTCTCTGACCTCTCGTGCAGTGCAACCAATATACTGATTATTGTTACAAGTGCACCAGATCATGTACACAACATTTTTGGATCTGCAATTTACACAATCATCCAAGGTATATTGTAAGCCAGTCACATTGGATTCAAAGGTCTTATGCATATATCCAAAGCTGCACAGAATGCACTGACTGTAACCGCACTTGTGCATGCCTTTAACCTGTAGCCAAGAACTAGTGGGTTTGTAAGTCTTTAACTCACTAGGTGAGAGGACATTGCCTATCGAAGCACCTCGGCGATAGGAAAAATTGCAGCCTTGTCTGACTATATGTTGCAGATCATCATCTGCCAATAGCATAGGGAAATGTTTCCTGACAATGTTACAGATTTGGTAATAGTCAGATGAGAATTGAGTGACAAAATTAACTTGATTATGTTGATGGTTCATGTTTGTAGTGATGCCCTTAGGACTATCCCTTAAAAGGGCCTCTCTAGCTACTCCTTCAACCTCTTATCTTGCTCAAGAGATGATGTTCTTATTATAACCTCTGCTAAGAAGTCTATTGACCAAATCATTGTTTTTTGTTTCAAAGTCAGTTTGCTTACTGCAGTTTCACTTAATCCTGATGAATTGGCCTTTAGCTATAGAATAGGGGACTTGCTTAGGGTGATTGCTCTTCTCGTGAAGGAGAGTATTGCCTGATATGGGCTTCCTATAAATGTTGGTCTCTGCCTTATCTGTGTCATGATTGAACATCAAAGTAATGTCCAGATAGTTAATTTTTGAATTGTTAAACTCATAGGTAAAACTAAGACCAAGTGGGTTGTCTTTGAGATACAAAATTAAGTCAGGGATTTTTCTACAATCCCCTGACCAAACGGACAATAAATCATTAATGCACCGATGGTAGGTACGTATGTCATTTGCAAAGATGTTTCTATGTCCATAGATGTATAGGGATTCCCACCAGCCCATAGTTAAGTTTGCATAAGAGGGGGGCAATTTTTTCCCCTATGGCAGTCCCTCGAATTCGGAGCTAGAAATCATCTTTGAATTTAAAGAAGTTGTGCGTCAGTAAAAATTGGGTAACTTCAACTAGATAATTAACAAATTCCATAGTGTAAGTATAATTGATTAAAAAGTATTTTAAAGCTCTTAAACCCACCTGGTGGGGAATTGTGGAATAAAGGGAAACCACATCAACCGTCAGTCAACAGTCATTAGGATAACACTGAATGTTGTCAAATTTTTGTAGCACTTGCTTGGTATCCCTTAAGTAAATTGGGAGGGTGAGGACAAGAGGTTGGAAGATACTGTCCAACCACTCGGATAGCTTTTTTTTCCCACAGTGACCCAATGCCAGAGACAATGGGTCACCCTTTCACTTCTGTAAGGGATTAGTGGATTTTCGGAAGGACATGAAAAATCTGAATTACCAGTTGTTGAACCAACAAAAAGTCAAAGGTGTTTTGGTCTATATGTCCTTTAGAAAGTCCATCGTTTAGAAGTAGCCTAAGTTTAGATTTAAAGTTATTAGTGGGGTTATGGGTCAGCATCGTGTAGTCCTCCCTGTTGTTAAGTTGTATATGAGTTTACAGGGAGTGCAGAATTATTAGGCAAATGAGTATTTTGACCACATCATCCTCTTTATGCATGTTGTCTTACTCCAAGCTGTATAGGCTCGAAAGCCTACTACCAATTAAGCATATTAAGTGATGTGCATCTCTGTAATGAGAAGGGGTGTGGTCTAATGACATCAACACCCTATATCAGGTGTGCATAATTATTAGGCAACTTCCTTTCCTTTGGCAAAATGGGTCAAAAGAAGGACTTGACAGGCTCAGAAAAGTAAAAAATAGTGAGATATCTTGCAGAGGGATGCAGCACTCTTAAAATTGCAAAGCTTCTGAAGTGTGATCATCGAACAATCAAGCGTTTCATTCAAAATTGTCAACAGGGTCGCAAGAAGCGTGTGGAAAAACCAAGGCGCAAAATAACTGCCCATGAACTGAGAAAAGTCAAGCGTGCAGCTGCCAAGATGCCACTTGCCACCACTTTGGCCATATTTCAGAGCTGCAACATCACTGGAGTGCCCAAAAGCACAAGGTGTGCAATACTCAGAGACATGGCCAAGGTAAGAAAGGCTGAAAGACGACCACCACTGAACAAGACACACAAGCTGAAACATCAAGACTGGGCCAAGAAATATCTCAAGACTGATTTTTCTAAGGTTTTATGGACTGATGAAAT